>NW_027281872.1:57500-80000 GCF_046629955.1 Centroberyx affinis | reverse complement strand
TTGAAGCATCAATTAGTGATGCTGAAGTTACTATGTTGGCTTGTCTTGACAAACACTCTAGTCGACAACTGATAACTTTCTTAATGGTATTGTGAACAAGATGTCCTCTATATGATGCCTATCATGTAGGAATACAGTGTGTTGTTATGACACCCGTGTTCTATTAGCAGTCGTTTCATCTCTGGATTGAAATGTTATTACTGCTGTGGTATGAGAGTCAGACAGTGCCTTCCTGTTGTCTGCCTTGTGATCTGCTGTAGTATCGGTGAAGGGGGGATCAGTCACATGTGCTTGTCTCCTTTGCTTGATCTAGTCTGAAAAAAACAGCTAGGTGAGAGTAGATTTCTAGAGGTGTTGTGCCATATTGGTTTCATCTGTCTTTCTTTATTCCTAGCAGATAATCCATAACCAGCCTGCCTTGCCTGGCATTAATTATTGAATGTATACATAAAACAGATCACAGATCAGAGGCAAATGGCCAGCGTGCATGGCAGTGGAGATGAAGAGGCTTACAAAATATTATATATACAGTTTGTTTTGTTGAATTTTTTACCTCAAGGTAGTGTCACCACTTCAGCCTCAGGTTTCAACTGTTAATATGGAAATGAATGACAGGGCTTCAGTAGGTGAAGCAAGTTGATCTGGTTAGAAGTGGTAGACAAAGAGGATGGTGTGTCTGTGTGTGTGTCTGTGTGTGTGTGTGTGTGTGTGTGTGTGTGTGTGTGTGTGTGTGTGTGTGTGTGTGTGTGTGTGTGTGAGTTTGAGATAACACCATGCAGGATGTACTTACACAGAACAAGCAGAGAGCCATGTGTTTGTGTCTGGTGGGACCGATGTGAGTGTGGTGCTCAACCAGTTGTAGGTGATGTTTGTTGGTATGGCACTGGCACTGGCACGGGCGTGTGTGTGTGTGTGTGTGTGTGTGTGTGTGTGTGGAGAAGCCACAGTACACACCAACAAACCCTGCTTTAAATGCATGCTGGGCTTGTTAATGTTTCCTAAGAGGCAACTGGATTTTAACCCATTCCTAGTTTTACTGAAAAAGTTGACAGATAAAGGACACTATTTTGGCCTAAAAACTTTCCTCTATTCAGTCTTTTATTGAATATTTTGTCACATTCCTTCTTGTTTCCTCTTTTCTCTCTCATTCTGTTTACCTTCTGTTGGCCAGTATTTCTCCACTCTTGCTCTATTTTGGTTTTTTTCTCCTCCCCTCTTTCTCCAAAATGTCTATTTCCTTACCTCTAAGTTCCAACTAAAAACCACACAAATATGAAGTCATATTTCTGCACCAACCAATCTATCTAACATACATGATCAGACAGTGTATATTTGTAGATGTTTTCTTACTTGAAATGCATTCAGATTGAACAGAGAGAAAAAATGAAAAGTATAATGTTTCAGAAAGTATGCAAATTAATGTTTCCTATTTCCGACAGGCTTTTGTCCAGAATTTCATTGAATTTCATAGTCTAAACATTTCATTCTTGCTAACAACCTCCAGTCCAGAGGGATTCAGATAAACATGCTGTTGTTTTCTCCCTCGACTTTCTCTTCTTTTTTTTTACCCACTGATGACTATTCTGTCTTGTCAGTCAACTTTTAACAGGCTGCATGTTAAATTGAGGTTGTGATCCCAGGTGGGTGGTGTGTGTCTGCGGGTGTGTGTGTGTGCATGTGTATGTATGAGTATGTGTGGGGGTTTGACATCCCCTGTGGGCTTTAAAATTCAGGGTAGTGGGGCAGCTAGTGTTCTATATGTGGAAAAGAAAACGAGCATAGGCCTTTGTGTGTGTGTGTGTGTGTGTGTGTGTGTGTGTGTGTGTGTGTGTGTGTGCGCGTGTGTGTGCGCGTGAGTCTGTGTGTCTCCGTGCTTGTGGATGTCCAGTAACTAATAAGCCTAAGAGATGGATGTGTCAGACTTTGTATGTATGTGTGTCTGTGTCCGTGTGTGTTTGCTGGTGTGTGTATTCTGCAACTAATAGGCCTCAGATTTAGATTTATCAGTGTGTGTGTGTGTGTGTGTGTCTGTGTCTGTCTGTGTGTGTGTGCGTCTGTGTCTGTGTGTGTGTAAGTGCTTCAGGCAACTAATGTACAGAACATTGTTAGCCTGAGGAGAGGCTGCTACCATCTGACACTGTGTGTGCGCGTGTATGAATGTCTCTATGGGTGTGTGTGTGTGTGTGTGTGTGTGTGTGTGTACGTGTGTGTGTACGTGTTGTGTGTGTGTGCGCACGCGTAGGTGGGTGAAAGTGTGAGACCTAACAACCGAGGCTGTGAGTGTCTGTTTTTGCAAGCATAGGGGATTCAGCATATATCTTCCATATGTCGTATATTTATGAAGGTCTGTGTCTTTGTATCTATCAGCGAGAGTGTGAACGTAAACGCTGTTGCTAGGGAAACTCAAGCCACTGTCACATATGCACAGGTGTCTTGTGTGTGCATGTGTGTGTGTGTGTGCATGAGTGCAGACCCTCTACAGCTCAAAGCTGGTTGTTAGCCTTAATAACTACTCATGTAAGACAAACATACAGGAACCGAATCACACTCACACACACACACTGGGGACCAGCTATTGTTCTTTTGTGCAGTGGCATGGATGTATTCAATTCACACTGGGGTTTGTCTTTAGTGTGAGAGTGTGTGCATGTGTGTGTGTGTGTGTGTGTGTGTGTGCGTGCGGGTGTGTGTATCTGGACAAAGCGGATCCCAGCTAGCCTGCTGCCAGCTAAATCAGTGTACCGGTCTCAGAGGAGATGTTCTGGGGAGGAGGGAACAAGACAGAATATCCTGTCTGCACGATGCCTTTAAGAGGATCTCCCTCTAATCTAGACACTGGCCTGCTCTCCCAATAGACTCGCATGTCTTGTTTTCTTCTTCTGCCGTTATGTAGGATGGGTGTCTTTAGGATGGGAGCTATATTCTACAGCAATTACTAAACGGCTGTTGATGTAAATGAAGGCGTGTAAAAAGCGCTTGTTAAAGTTTTATTTTCTTCATCTCTCATGAAATGTGTACATCACATGCAGTGTTTCTGTGTTTGGACTGGCGCCTACATATTGACATTTAAAACTGATTACACGCCGAGACGGGCTATACCCATAACCTGATTACATGGGCTACTAGACCTGCTTATCGCTGCCCTTAAAGCATCTGTTATGTGCAAGACTGATTAAACTGGTGCCAGGTGGAGCAATACACAGTAGAAACGTGAGGTATCGTTAATTGAACTCCATACTCCCTGTGATTCTCTAGCCGTCATGTGATAATAGTTTACTACTTTATGCTGTCCAAGCCACTACAGCGGGCTTGCATGTGTGTGTGGGTGGTGTTTCTGTGCGTGTGTGTTTGTGTGTTTCCTTTCAAAATAATGATTATAATGGATTACATTTTTGTAGCACAAGTGCTTCACATAGAGACATTCATGAATAGAAACCATCCACCAAATAATGCCAAGCTCAGCTACTGAAAATTCCTCTTTTCATACCAGCTGTTGGTGCAGGTAACAGTGCAGCCTGACTTAACATCCCCACACATTATAATACCAGCTATTCAACATGCTACCGGCGCCAAACTATACCAAACGTATTCCAACTGGGTATGACGTATTTAAATATATAAAGCCCCACCCGGCTTTACGTACAACAGGTGGACTAACTGAAATGCAAATGAGCGCTTCTGTTCAAACAAGATCCACCGTCTGAACCTCCCAGCTTTGTCATACTCTGTCAAAACCTGTTTGGTCAATTCAACTTTATTAACGCGTCTTGGAAGAAATGTGCAGCACAATGTTTGGTGTGTGTGCTTTAGACAAAGACAAAATGTTTTGGCATCACAGGTAATTTTCAGAGTTTCTTTGCAGCAGCTATGTTTTCTTCTACCTATAGTTAGGTGACATTTTTTAAATAATCTAACTCAGTGATTCTCAACTTTTTTCATAACAAGGACCCCTAATTTAGTCCACATTAGGGCCACGGAGCCCCATTTGATGAGATTTTGTCTCACAGACCCAAATATGAGAATATTGTTATTGTTAGATATGATTTTGTCCAGAATTCCATGACCATCTGTATTGTAGGTGGAGAGATAACAGAGAAACTATGATCAAAACAGTCATTCTGCTACATTCTCTAATTGTGTTTACTTTAACAATTTTAAGTTTAACAATTCATAAATTTTCTGGGGGCCCCCTGGAACCCCCTCAAGGACCCCTGGTGGTCCCCGGACCCCACGTTGAGAACCACTGATCTAACTTAACCAATAGGTTTTTCATCAAGTTGGGATTTACATCATATAATTCTCATCTGTCTTTGGTTGTGGATCTCCAAGCTATGAAATGATCTTTAGGGAACTTGTCTTTCTTGTTTTCTTCTTTTTTTAAGCGATTGGTGTTTAACTGACATCACCAAAGGCTGATGAAGTCAAGTCATACCAACTGTTATGTTGCTAGTACAGGATTGCACCTTGGTGAATTCAGGTCAGTGACAAAAAAACATGCTTTTAAGTATGAAAACACAACAGTGCCATGAGCTAGCCTATAAATCCTACGTCCAGACATCAACACAGACTTGTTAAAACAGTTTAAAGGGCAGGTGCTCTAAGATTCGACTATGCTTCAGTGAGTTTAAGGATCGAATGGCCTCTGGGTGTGTGCTGTGCCTCTACTGTCTGCTCTAATGCCTCTCAGCCTCCTGTCAGAAGACAGCGACTGCTAAATGTCAGTATATTGTCAACTGCTGCTGAAAATGTCGAAGGGGTGCCTTTGAGGGAGAATTTATTAGCTTGTGTAGAATTTCAAACATTAGCTTCATGTTTACTCTCAATACCAAGGGTGACGACATTTGACTGCTTCTATAAGGTAGAGACGCACTCATTGTCATCTTGGGAGTTGAATGTTTTGCGGATGACATCTGCACGGTGACATTTGGATGAAAAACAAATGAAACATCTCGCCGTACGAGTCACTTCTCATTCCCTTGACGACAATAGGTCTTCATTCACAAACATTTTCTAACGTTTTATCACATTTGCTCTTAAGTCTTTCATAATCAGTGTTTTACAAAGTGGCCTTTTTTCCTTAAATCAGCTCTATTCAGCTCGTATTTTTCATAATTAATGTGCACAGTTTCGAAAACACATTTGTACATTATAATGAGCAATTTGGTGATGATAAAACATTCATGCAAGCTGAATTTTCAGGAAAACATTCCTAACAAGGGAGTGTGGGTTGAATCTGTTCTATATATGATAACGTGCTGCTTTTCCCACTGCAGAGGTCAGACACCAGCAGGGATTCAATGCGTTGCTCAAAGACACTTCAGCCGGGCCGACGCTCGCCCACACAGGGCTTGAACCCGGGTCGTCCGGTTTAAAGGACAGCCTCTCGAACCATTAGGCCACGCTGCCAAAGCATCCGCTTTGTATGTGCGGCCCAATCCTCCTCACTGCTTAACGAGTGAGAAGAGAAATTGCCCTCAGGCTGTGGCCCGATGCAATCACAGTTTGATTAATGGGAAGGACCTAACATAGCCCCATCTTTCCGTCTCTGTGGTTTTAACCCTTCTTAAAAAGTCACAGGAAAAGGTTACTGTAAATGTCATTATGAGCATTTCACAACCTCCTGACTGCCCTGCTCTGAATAAGCCACTGCTAAATGTCATTCTCTTAACATTTTGTTATGTTATACTCCTGAGTGTTTCTCCACTAAAAGTTTAGATTTTACCATTTCACAAACGCTACTCTTTCCTAACCCCAAATTTCTCTTGCATCTTTTACAATTGCACACTGTTGAATAATGCCCTCAGTGAATTCCTCTTCACAGGAAGATTTTGAACAAAGGTCCTTGATGTTTTTTTTTTTCTCTCAATCACATACTGCAGCAGTTCATGTGAGGACACTGTTAATCTCTCTCTCTCTCTTTTCCCTTCCTCTCTCTCTCTTCACTCCCTCCCTCCCTCCCTCCCTCCCTCCCTCCCTCTCTCCTTCCGCCGCCCTCCAAATCTGGCGAAGAACTTGGGAGTGCAGCAGAAAAACAAGCATGTGGTCATTTGACAGTCAGTGTGTGGCCAGGCAGCTATTTAGGAGGTGAGAGGTTTGTGAATAAGTGAAG
The DNA here is from genome assembly GCF_046629955.1 of Centroberyx affinis. Classification (NCBI taxonomy): domain Eukaryota; kingdom Metazoa; phylum Chordata; class Actinopteri; order Beryciformes; family Berycidae; genus Centroberyx; species Centroberyx affinis. The sequence goes on along the minus strand of NW_027281872.1, from coordinate 73,891 downwards.
TGGAGCGAGAAGGGCAGCTTTAAATGGGACACTCAGGACCATTCCCTCCCGCTATATGTGATGATTTCTCGGGAATTCTGTGGGACGCTTAAAGTGTGCGGTTAGTTATATATATATATATACGTACTGTATGGGTATGGTATGAGGCGTCCTTCAATACCAGTTGATCAATACTGTCTCTCTTCCCGAGGATTATTGTCTCAGCATAAAATGACTCAGCTATCTGACTCTTCACTTCTTGTCTTTCACACACTCCAATGAATCTTGTAGGCTTTACCAAGTGATCCTGAAATAATGTTTCTCCGGACTTGCTGGTTACACATTATAACGCTGATACTGTCTGCAAGCAAGTGTGCAATTTCCAGAATTATCATATGGATTTTAGGCCGTGTAATTGGTCTAAAAGTAAGAGTCCACATGGTATTGACTGTGTTTTTTTTGGCTGTCCTCTAACTTATACCACAGAGTAACAGTTCTGTGCATTTTAAGGTGAGCTACCGAAGCATGACTGCAGCAAAGACAGGCCAAGGCGCACACACACACACGCACACACACACACACGCGCACACACACACACGCGCACGCATACTTAGAGCAGTCGCTGTTTTTGACAGCAATTGTGTCCTCTCTTTTCCACTGATGACGCAGATGCCTGCCAAGAAAAGCATAACGATGCTTTTAGTGATGTTCCTCATACAAACACCCCAGACACTCTCAAACATCGCAGTCTCCTGTCCCTCCCTCCTTCTCTCTCTCTCTCTCTCTTTCTCTCTCTCTCTGACTCTCTCCCCCTTTTGCCTTGTCTTTTGCCACTGTTTCCACTCTACACTCTTCCTCTGTATACTCTCCATCTCTCCCTCCCTGTCTCCTCCTGTATGTTTCTGTCTCTCTGTTTCTCACGCTGACCCCTGAGTAACCCACAGAGGGTTTCTATTCTCGCCCACCATCACACCAGCTTGCTCTGGACCAAAATAACAGACTCCACTCTCTCCATTTTGCTCCGTCTCCTCTTCCATGTGTCTGCGTGCCTCCAAATAATATGAGTGAATATTATTTGATGCATTTCTGTAACACACAGATACACCTGGAGCGTCAACACTCCAGGAACGACACAGTTTTTTAGGGGCCTAAACATACAGACAAAAAAACTGAAAAAATTTACACATGCAGAGACAGACACAGGGAGGCACACACTCACACACACACACACACACACACACACACAAACACACACACACACACACACACACACACACACACAAACAAACAAATAGAAATTAGGATAAAAACAGGAGTAAAGCCTCACCCTTCCTTTCACAAGGTTTCCTTTAATCATCCATATAGGTAATGAGTTTTGGAATTGATTTTACTTTCATAGTAAAGAAGGCAGTTCAGGGCCACTTTAACTGCTGTCTTCTCCTCAAGGCAATTCTCCGATTCACCATTCAACAACCAGTGGTCCAATAACAGTAGTGTATGTCTATGTGATCATAAGCATACACAATAAGTGTGTGCAGCTGTGTGTGTGTGTGTGTGTGTGTTGCAAACGTGTTTGTGTGTGAGCTTGTCCATAAATGAGTGTGTGTGCAAGACAGAGAAAAAGCGTAATCTAGCGGTAATGGAACATGAAACCGAGCAGAAAATTGCAAAAAGAAATGACTCCTAGGGTGGGTGTCAGCTCTGATGAAATAAAGCCCCTCATGTGTGGCCTAATAAAGGCAGGCAGAGGTGCTAATGCCCTCTATAATCACACCTTTATTCTGATACACACACAGAAACACAAACACACACATACACATGGCTGGAGTGCTGCCAAATGCAGCAGCAGCAGCGGCCCAAACCTTATGGGGGTGGATCGCCAAGCAAGATTTTGGTCCCGCGGGTGTCAATTAGGTATGACAAGGTATGGACACTGCCATACCTGAGTCCGATTAAGTCCAAACATGATCTTGTGGTTTGTAACATTCAAACTGAGTGCAGAGTTCAAGCAAGAATTGCCAGAAATGTATTTGGAATATAAAAAATCACATCAGCAGAGCATTCAGGACCAGTGTTCCTTCTGCTGTGTGTGTCTGATGACCTGCATCTTATAATGTATCATATTGACCAAATAATAATAATTTCTAGTCAGTCTATGCTCCACTTGTCCCCAGACATTTAGTTGATATAAGCGGGTTTGGAAGTTTTAGTGGTAAATGATATCAGATGCAAGGACTTTGCCAAACCTTACAGTTTAGTGAATTGATTCATTTGATTAAATCAATTCACTAAACTGAAATTGATTAAGTTTTGAATCTTTGGATCATGATTCAATTATCTCATAATTTCCAGAGTGAATACTGTGATGTGCTTCATGACATGTCCGTAGCAAAAAATTAAGGACAGAATTTATATCAAACAGATTCAAATGATCCTAAAGAAATATTTGGAACGCTCTACACCCTCCACTGCAGAAAGTAACTATAAAGCATCTTGCTGATGTGCTTCAACAGGTGTGGCCACACTTGCGATCTAACCCAGGCTTCCTGGCTGGGCGAGGGCCGCTCTAACTGCTAGGCCACGCTACCACATGGTTACTAGTACCTCATCTTGATAAACGAAAAACACCATGCTCAAGGGGATAAATATGATTATAGCTATTATTTCCTTGTGTGCTTTTGAAAATCTAATTATGCTGGCTTGTCTTAAAAAAGTCATGGAGGGACATTTTGAAAGCTGAGATATTTCAATTTTATCATTAAAAACAGCAGTCAATTGACGGTGCTGGGCCTTTCTAGTGTTAAGGATTTGAAGACTGTTAAATTGATGCATTGGGTTGATTGATGTATTTGGCAGAGTTGGAAACATTTGACAACAATTGATGTGCTATACACATCAATCAACCAAATGCATCAATCAAACATGGCCATACTTAGCGACTATCTAATGCTGATAGTCAACTTCCTATCAAATGACTCTAAAACACTAAAAGTCCACTAAGTTTCAGGTGATGCAGTAGTGTAAAAAGTCAAATTCAGTGTTAGGGTTAGGGTTAGGCTAAGGTCAGGGTTACGGTTACATAGTCTACAGAGATGCAGAAAATAGGCAAGTGACACATTGTTGAACATCTACACATATATATATCAAGCGTAACCTCAGACATTTCTAAGGATTTGAAGCGCTCTAAATCTATCTTTCCAACAATACCAAACAAATCAATCACACATAACAAATCTCTCGCTCACAGCTTGGCCTGGCCCCGGGCACGCAGCGCTGAAATGGATACACACACGGAGAATACAACTGAAAGAGAGCCACCTGCAGACACGCCCATTCAAAGGTTAAACGTCTGGAGCTCCGTGTGCATTTGCAGCGTCTGCCGCGGTTCATCATTATGGGAGGTACAATGCTATTATGTTGCGCTACATGGGGCCACTACTGGGTTAACCCTCGCTTTTTTTCCTCCTTCTGTCTGTGTGGTGTCATTAGTGTTGATGGGGCAGCTGGAATTGACTCAGCAGGGGGGGATATGATTTGACCTACACACATGTGCACACACACACACTAAAAGAAATGCTATACGCACACATTCTGGGTGGGGAACGTAGACGGAACTGCGCTGCCCTGCCCTTGACCCCCCTTTGCTCCAGTGGATTTGCTGAATGACCCGTAGTAACAGACAGTGGTTGTACTGGGCAGCTCCTCTGTGAATAGTTGTAACTATGCGGGCGTGTTGGACTCTGTCAACCTGCCGTGGGTAAATAAAGGTTAAAAACAAATAGCACCAGGATTGTTTGCAGCCATCTGGAGGTGGCAGTTTCTGTACACCACCAGACGCAGCTCATATTGTCCCAACGGGATTCCAGCCAGCCAGCCAGTCCTTCAATGGTGTGTGGTGGAGCATAGATAAAACCTTATTCTGATGCCCAAGAAAAGAGAGAGAGAGAGAGAGAGAGAGAGAGAGAGAGAGAGAGAGAGAGAGAGAGGAGAGAAAAGAGAAGAGGGAAGAGAAGAGGAGGAGAGGGAGTGAAATATTGATGAGAAATGTGAGGCACGAAAATAGAGCGGCTCTGCATTCAGAATGAAGGGCAAGGGACACACACATATCCACACGCACATCATGCATAACCCACACACACACACACACACACACACACACACACACACACACACACACACACACACAGGCGGGGTGTGAGAATGAAGTACACACACACTGGAATTGTGGGGTAAAACCATGATTCAGCAAAAATATCTCATCCACTTCAGAAGTGCTTTTCTGCGGTCTAAAATAGTAACTGGCTTACTTCCGATCCTTTTTATCTGCAATATATTTTATGTATCAATCATAAAAAAAAATTGATTTCTTGGCCGAATGAGACGAGAGACGCATTAATCCTCAGCAAGTATCTCTTTTTTATTATCCGCACCCCGAGTTGGACTCTATATACCTCCATAGGACTGTGTACAACAATAAGGGAACTCTGTATAGGAATAAAGTGACATCTGACACGCTTTCTGAGTCCTAGTAGACCTTGAATGACTCTGCAGTATACAACCAAGCAGCCGGTGTGGAACTGTATGGGCGACAGCACAAAAAACCCTGTTGTCAGTGTGAAGACATGAACACATCAGGCAGGCGTCAGTGAGCTGCTGCTGCCAGGCCGTGTTCACATCCAACACTCCCACTCATCTGTTCACACCTGCTCATCTGACAGCAGCGGTGGGTGCATGTGTCCGTGTGTATGTGTGTGTATGTGTATTTCTCTGCATTCGCGTACGTGTGTGTGTGTTCCATTTAGCAAGACTCCATCTGACCTTTTAACACGCGTCACTCTGACAATCAACTTTTTAATGGAAATTAAGTCAGATGACAACAAAAAGGAAGGAAGGGAAAACTAAATGAATTTCGTTGGTGCGTTTTTTTTACTTTACCCTGATTCTTTCTCTGAATCAGGCCCACAGCAACTCTCAACCTTCAATCTTTTTTGAGTAATTAATTTGCTTTGCAGAGATCTCTGTTAGGTTCTCCTGTGTTTTGATTCTCAGGTTTATTCAGACAGGAAGTACAGCAGAGCCGACAAGCGTACGACTGATAAAGCCTTCCCCCCGGGGTCATGGTCCGACGGCTAACAGCCAAAAGCAGAGTTCACACTGGAAGGCAATTGCCAGAAAATTAAAAGCCTCCCAGACATAATATCATCCTGCAGATAAAAAAAATACCTTGTTTTTTTGACAATACAGCTTATATTTGGGTTCAACCTTGTATCTGTAAAGTGCAGCTGAAACTTGTCATTCTGGTGTTTTTCTGTCCCCTCGACAGTGTTTACATTTATTTTTACTCTCAAGGTGTGACGGCATGTTGAGGAAAACAAGTAATGTTTTCTGAGATAACACATTTTTTTGTTATAACGGAGATTGCCAAAATAACCCCTAGCTAAAGTTACTTTTTTTTAGCTTAAATAATAAATTGACATCTTACACACACACACACACAAAATAATAATCCATATGTCTTGAATTCATGTGGCAACTGAAATTCAGCCAATCTCTTTGTTAAGAACAAAAATCAGAACCCGCACAAGAGCTTTTCTTGAATGAATGTAGCAGAAAACAATAAGTCAAAGAAAGGCACACGCACTCGCATACGTACACACACACATTCACACACATACATACACACACACAATGATTGAGCACAATTCCCACTCAGCCCCAGCCAATCGCAGTTAATTGCTTTTGTGAATGACTGATTGGGTCCGATTTTACCGCGGCAGGATCTCAGAAGAAGAGAGGATGAAGGAAGGAGAGCGAAAGATAAAAACAAAAACATCAACCTGTCACGGAGGAGCAATTAGCAGGTTGATTAACTCCTAACTATTGCCAGACCTTCCCTTAGTGTGTGTGTGTGTGTGTGTGTGTGTGTGTGTGAGTCTGTTCAGTGGATGGAGCAATATTAGCTACACGACTGCAACACTGACGCAACAAAGATCCTTTATCATGTTAGATCAAAATAATTAAAATTTGCTATTAGAAAACCTAGGCATTCATCTCTGTTCTCCAGAAGTGTGTGTCACTTTGTGCAAATGGAGGCCCCGGAATCTTGTTCTGGAACAAAATACTTGGAAAAAATAGTCCCTCTGGAAAATATTTTTAACTTCACTATAATCCTATGACCTTTGCCTACAAAGAGTTAGCATCTTTGAGAATGGGATAATTTCTGTTTTTGATAGATTGAGTTGGATTTTTTTCTCATATTTCATAAGACTTAGAATGAAACCCTGTTTATAATGTGAGTGTGGAAAATAATTAACCTGGACCACCATGGAACTGTCATTTATCACATTTATCACATTAACACATTGTGCCATATTATTGCAGCAAACATGGATATTCTAAATTTCATACATAATATGTCAAACGTGCATATACAGTACTATGTGCACTTATGGCACCCATGGTTTACACATGAACATAACTGAGCAAAGAAACCCAGCATTAAGCCACAATGAACAATAGTGTGTCAAATTTGACTTTGGATACATGCTGCTGCACTTCGGAAATGATATTTATCTCAAATATTGAAGTTAAAATACAATCCTATCATTATGACGTTTGCTGCAGATAGTGGCATTTAATGCTCTGTCAGAGTCATTTAAGTGTGGCTCAGTTTTTCCAATTCAAACTGAGTTCAACCACAAAATGGCTTGTTGAACACACTTGTGATAGATCCTGGAATGATAGGAAGACTGGTTACCTTAGCAACCTGGCACCTTTTGGTTCCTTTATATCACTGTGAGAAAATGTTGGAAACACAGAGAGAGAGCAAGAGGGAGGCAGACAGGCAGACAGGCAGTGAAGACAGGTAGACAGACAGACAGACAGACAGGCATAACTTGTGCATTTGTATAGCAATTAGCATATTGAGAAGCTTTCTGCAAACCTAAGAAATGATGTAATGCACTGCAGGGTGCATGTACAGTAAAATGTAAGGAAATATTAATATAAAGAGGAAATATTCAGAGAGGATTGAAATGGTGGAAAAGAGGATTGATCCCAATCTCCAGGCAGCTGCAGCATGCCATCAGCTCCTGCAAACCCACAGCTGCACGAATGTATCCATAAAAAGCCACAAAAATCACCAAATGTGAATACAGATAGAAACAAATATACTAACATGCATACACATGCATGCATGCGCACACATTTTACATACATAGGCTACATAAACAGGTTGTACAAAATATACAAGACAGAGGCGAACAATAAGACAGAAATAGAGGTGTAAATTCTAAACGCTCACAAATACACACACTCACACACACACACACACTCACACAGGTGCGTGCTGATGATTAATGCAGGGCCTCTCGTCTGGACTAGAGACACCGTGAGGAATATCAATCTGACTGACTAAGACATACATCAACATCTATCCATCACTTCTTCTCTCTCTCTTTTTCTCTCGCCGTTCCATTCTCCCTCCATCTCTCTAAACAGATGGAGTTTACTGTGAAAAGAAAGAATGATTCAGAAGAATGGCTTTTGATGGCTCTGGAGAGTTAACCACACGCACGCACGCGCGTGCACACACACACACACACACACAAAAGTGGGACAGGCAGCAAGAAAGACAACTAGACAAGACAATGAGACAGATATAAAGCCATGCAGTCATGCTAATACAGCTTTTAGATGAGAGTAACAGTCTCATTAAGATGACTAAGACACATCCATGTCTCTCTCTCTCTCTCTCTCTCTCTCTCTCTCTCAGACACACACACACACACACACACACACACACACACACACACACTCACTATCCATTGTCAGACACCTATATAGTGGATCCCTGTCTTTGCTTCCAGATAAAGGTTGTATAGAAGCAATGCTAACCATGCCACTCCACTTGTACACTCTCTCTAACACACCCAGATACTCTCTCTCTCTCACACACACACATGCACACACACACACACACACACACACACACACACTGAATGCCCAGTGGAAGACTCCTGTCCAGCATGGCTCTCCACTCAGCTATAAATCAGACAGCTTTCACAGACTCACCACCTGGCAAACAACTGATAGGGAAAGAAAAAGGAGCAAAGCCCAAAAGAGCAAACGCAACAATAGATCGGGTCTAATGAAACAATGGATACAAGAAAAGAGGAGGAAGGAGAGAAAGGGCAACAAGAGGGAACAGATAAAAGAAGTGAAAGGGCAAGTCTCATTTAAGTACACAGTGTGTCTTCGCTGCTTAAAGGAGGGGACAACTCAATTTAAGAATTTACATATGTTATTCTTAGGGCAGATTTAGATTGCTCTATATTATAGTAGTGCTGTTAGTATGCATGCAAGAGTACTCTATGTGTGATTATCTCTATGCATTGAGACTGCGCTGGTCTTTTCCTGTTAATTGAAAATGAACATGTAATCATAATAATGAATCTCAACCCCCTGTAAGGAAATTCTCTTTTCGGTAGGGAGTCACTGCTGAAGGATACTTCAGCAGGCTGGATGCTTGCCAGAACGCAGGTCCTTGGGTTGAAGGATAGTCTCCCTACTCATTACAACACCCTGCTGCCCAGCTGTACGTTGTATTACCACATTTTAGGGGGGTCAAACTCCTCTTTTGCCTCTGGCTATGGGAGACTGCAGTGCATGCTTTGCAGACTGCTCTGTCCTGATGGGAACGCTGCATTTAAAGTCACACTGAAATGAAAAATGACCTTTTTGCCTTTTTAGCTCATTCTAACTTTTATACCATAGACCTATTTGACAATTTATGCCAAAAAATGCCCAAAAATATTTTCTTGTATTTTTATATCATAATCTCATTACTTTTACTTTCTGTAATATGGAAAATCTTTAGTGGTGACTTCATCGTGTTCCAGGAGGCGCACATAAACATTCCAACCAATAAAACCAGATCAACGGACAATGCAGCACTCTGCCCTTCTCATCAAATAAAACTGATTTCCCATTGGTTTACACTTTTCAATGATCATTATGTCCCGCCCTAATATCCTGTTTCAACAGGGAATACATCACATTAGGGAAGCAAGATGCTCTCAAAATGCAGTTTCATTGTGACTTTATGCTCTGCAGTGGTTTTCCCCTTTAATCACCACACTTTTGTAATTTGGTAGATTCCTTTTAATTCAGAGTTCAACCTCCAATGAGATGCTTTTGAGACAAACGGTCAAAAATGCTATAGCTACAGTTGTACAATATTGCAATACTTACTTGTACCTATTAATGTCAATGTTAGGACTGCAAGGTTGCAATACATGAAAATGCTCCCCTAAAGCTCCAGCACTGTACACTTCCCAGTAAAACATCTCACATTTAGTCTCTCTGCTCTCCTGACACAGTGACTTCAAAGCCTTTCCAAGGAGGAGAGCTAACAGTATAATTAAATCTAGACAGACGATAGGAGAGCAAATGCCTGCTAAATGGCCATCTTATCTTCTCTGGCCTGACAAACTGTCAAACCCTCTCCTCCATTTGCACTTAATAGGGCCGTGGAGGCAATGACAATACAATGATAGGTAATTGTAAGGAGGCGTGTGCTTAGATGGTGGAAAATGTTGCAAGCGGCGGTGAGGTGAGAGATGGATGAAGTCCTAGTTTGTTTATGGGAGAGTTAGAGAAGCAGAGGACATGATGCTGCATGCAGTGGACAAACCTGGGGCAAACTTTATTATACATAAATACATTAGCCTGCCAAGACACAAGATGTGTGGGGGTTGCCACAGGACATCAACATCGAATGCCGGAATATTCAAAGGTAAGTATTTCAAAGTTAATTTAGAGTAGTTTTCTGTGATAGACAGTTAACCTAAATTGTCCTGATGTGGTAAACTCCACGTCTGATGCAGACACCCCTTGGGCCAATCAGCAACAAGATGCATCATCCCTCCACGTTTCATTAAACTTGGACCATCTATGGCCTTTCAAAGTTTTACATTTTCAGCTTTAATTATAGCTCCTCCATCAGTCCATCAGGCCAATCAGTATAATTTAATGCCACAGCAGCCAAGTTTCGTTAATATTGGACTAGTGGTGTCTAAGATATCACGTGTTGACCTTTAATTATAGTGCCCCAATGAGGACAATCAGTGTAAGTTTTAAGAGCTGGAGCACAGTGCCAGAACGCATCGTACCTTCAACTTTCGTCAAAATCGGACCAGTGGTGTCTGAGATATCGTGAGAAATATCACGTTTCATGGATGGATGGATTGACAAACACAGCTCGATGTATAACCACCCCTCCCCAACACAGACACACAGACACACACACACACACACACACACACACACACACACACACACAACATTAATTTCCATGCCAAGTGTAGATACACAGTGATGTGATCTCATGAAATGCGATCTTTAGAATCAGATCTCAAAGCCGTAGCAATAAAGCACCACATACACACAGAGGATCTCTATATCGACAATATCTGGATGTGCAGTAAAATCTCATTATATCACACACAGACACGCACGCACACGCGCACGCACGCGTGTGGCCATGAGACCTTGGTTAATTATTCACATTGGTCAATAATGAGCCACAAATCAATTTTTAATTGTGTTTGTCTCCTGTATTAATCAGAGAATCGATTCTGAGCACGTCCCCTCTGCCTGGATGAGCTTCAGCAAGCAGAAGAGCTCCAGGATGAGAAACAGAGAGGAAGGATGGAGGACAACATACAGCTAGTGGAGAGAGAGAGAGAGAGAGAGAGAGAGAGAGAGGAGGAGCCATCATGTGACACAGGAGGAGGAGATTCAGTCTTTAGTGTGAGGTGATGTGATGGTTACTCACCTCCCCAATGGAATTTATTCATCCAAAACCTCAGGGATTTTTGGCTTTTTGTAGGGCAAATATGCTGTTACCACTAATCTTATTAGGTCGGCAGGTATGAGGGCATGTGTGTGTGTGTGAGTGTGTGTGTGTGTGTGTGCGTGTGTGTGTGTGTGTGTGTGTGTGTGAAAGGTATTTTGAGGGGCTGTCCTGCTCTATTTCAGTCAACAAGCTGATAGAGTAGTGGAGAGATGCTGACCTACCTACATACCTACACACATACACGCACACACACACACACTCTCTCTCTCTCTCTCTCTCTCACACTTTCTTTCTCTTCATATCCCCAATCCTCTTTCCCCTTCCTTCTCTAAATTTATCTACATCCTTATGCTCCTCTTTTGTCATCCTATTTTCACCTGTCGGCCGATCCAATATTCCAATAATCTTTCTCTTCTTCTTCTCCTTATTTAAAGCAGTATTCCCCTCAGTTTTAACATGGGGGTTATTCGGCACTTGACCGCCATGAAAACCAGAATATAAACTAATCACAGAGATCGGATGCAGCTGGACGAGTTTGTAGCGTTCAGGTTTTTACTTCCCATTCATTTGAATGAAGCCACGAAAATAGAGTGAAAACTGACATATAAAATGTTGGTCAACAGATTCAACAGCAGATCCCGCTACTGTGATTTGCAATTGCCTGTGGGGCCAACGTTTTAGAACATAATTTCTCCAAATAGCATTTTTATTGATAGAAGAGAACATAGCGGATACCAGGGGATACCATTTAGGAGAGATAGTTCCTGTTTGGGAAACCGGATCTACTTTAATTTTTAAATACTAATTTTAGTGTAAACCAAGAATAGAAATGCAAAATGAGGACGGTCCCAGGACTGCTTTGTTGTCTTAAAAGCCTGATATGTTGTTGAATCTGCTCACAAACGTGTTAAATGTAAGTTTTCAGGCTATTTTCATGGCCTCATTCAAACACTACAAACTCGCAGCTGCATCCGATCTTGGTGAAGTGGAATATTGCTTTAATCCATCTCGCTCACCTTCAGTTTGCCAGTCCAAATCAGAGGAAAACATGCACCTATCTCATTCAGCGACAGTTTGTGTCTTTATCAAAACCGCCTGACAAAGCAATGAATTCAGACAAAACAAATGCACGTAAAACATGTACGAATTCTAAGCAATGGATTCAACTTCAGCAAAACTTCAAAAAGCCAAACCGAACCAACACGGACCCAGATAGGAAATGTCAGCTGGCTTTTAAGGCACAAAGACAAGCCATTAAAAGAGTTGGCGTGACATGGCGTTTTAATATTCCATCTAGCATGCACCTTTGGAAATGTCATCGCCGCATTTGAGCTGGGCCTGATGGAAAGGCAGATGGATGATTATAGTCATCATCTTTTCGGCCTAAGACATGAGAATACATTTACTTAAAATGCACTTTAGAAAGTACACACACACACAGACACACACACACACAGACAGAGAGACACACACACACTTTTGGATGCATATTTCTTAATCACATATTCACACATATCAGTGCATTACGGCAAATGGAAACACTCTTTCAGAGAGTGCAGACTCTCACATGAGGCTCATAAGGAAAATGTCACAGTCCCGTTGTTCTTGCTGTCATCATCACCTCCAATTTCTCACCAACGCACCAACACACACACACACACACACACACACACACACCCACACACCCAGCCATGCTTTTAGGCTCTCTCAAACCTTGGTGGCAAGACACACTGCCAGTGACAAGCTAATAACGGGTAAGTGTCTTCAAGGCAAATGCACACAATGAGTCACTTGATGGACAACACAAACAGTGACTATTGGTTTCAAAGATGAAAGGTACTCGCATGGGCTTTCAAACGGCACAAGGTCTCAAGTGGTGTGAGTCCTATAAGGCAAAGGCAGTATTAAAATATCTTACTATGTCGAGTCTTCCTTCGCTGGCAGTAAAAAACGCTTTTGTCCGTAAATTGACAATAAAAATTCTGTTTACTTGCCTTTCAGCATCCTATTCTCTCCAATCAGCAAAATTAGCGTGTAAAATACGAGCCAATCAGGGAATGTTTTTGTATTTGGTTACTATGGCAATGAAACGGGATGAGCAAATTGATAGAAAGCTTTTACATTATTGCGTTCATTGCTGTATTGAATGTGTATGAAGAGAGAAGTGTAGGCTCAATCAGGCTGCAAACAGGCAAATAATCTGCATGCAGTGCCTCTTAGTGCCTCCAGACCGAACAAAGGAAGTCTTTCACTCCGACACGTGGCATTGCAGGTATGTGTGTCATCAGTGAGCATTTCATTGACTATCGGGGTATTGGAAAGGGATTCACTACAAAAAGAAGTTAGTGTTTTGTTTAGGGGGGTGAATTAACAAGTACACAAACCACCACAGATGTCGACTTAATTAGTCATTGGAGAGATGCATTAATCTGCCTGAGCTCAGTTAGAGTTTTCAGACTTAATCGACGCCTTACTTGCCTAAGACACCAAAACAAGCCACACTTCGATCTTGTTTTTAATAGTCTCGCTCTTTTCTCGCGACGCCGTATTCTCATTTCGCAGCATAAGATATTGAATTGGCTTTACGAGAATGTGGGGGGAAAAATTTGTTTTGATCCCTTCGCTTCATGTTTGATTCAGTTGGGGTTAACACCCTTTGATTGGCCGCAGCTCTCTGCGGAGCTTGTTCCAGGGCCCGACCAATCAAACGAGCTGATTCTGTCTGAGGCCATTGATTGACGGCCGGTGGAGATTAAGTGTGAAGTGTGAAATGTGAACGTTCATCGATTTGTAGGGCGATGCATTGTAATTCATTGCGCTTACATGAACATGGGCTGTAAGGGATCTCAGGGTTAGACACTATGTAAGCAAACAGAAAGAGGTTAAGACTGTATACAAGATTGAGTAGACACATAATCAGCAGCGCCATTGGAGCCATAGGCAACACACACAAGCACATACACACATGAACACACACAACACTCAGTTTCTTAGACACACATACAGACAGAGTGTTAGACATACGGTACACAGAAATATAACACTGGTAATCATGGGGATTAGTATAAAATAGGACATGATGATGAAGCAAATTGCTCTATAGTTAGCACTTTATACTCTGTATTCTCTTCGGATGCCATTTCAAGTTCAAGAGCTAGAAGGATAATATAGTTCAGGTATATCAAAATCTTCATTTATTCAATCACAGGCTGACACCAGCTGTAAGGTCATACAGACATATACTGTATAATTAACAAGAAGCCAAATGAGAGTTGAATACATTATAAGGACTATAAACTGAAGCAGACAGACAGATCCAAGAAAATGTATCATCATTGACTAAACTTGGCAGAAATTACAGTTTACTGCCACAAGGATTGCATTTGTTATTTGCCCCTAAGTTCAGAACTGAATTAGGCAAAAGTGCTTTCATGTATTCTGCTCCCTCTTCACTACAAAATGATTTAAAGCTGGAAGAGCTGGTGTCGCTTCATGAGTTTGGACTGATAAAGGAGGATCATGCTGCAGACTCAATAAGGAACTGTCTGTGCTTTGTTTAGTCAAGAATTAGTCCAGATATCCACTTACCGCGTACTGCATTATGTTTCACATCCTTGGTATATTTCGGTATATTTTTGTTCTCATATATATTTATTTTTCTTGTGTTGTATTCTGTTACTGTTGCTACTGCAACATCTCAGTGTCTTCACATCTTATTTAGCCCATGAACCTGCTGTTGGAGTTAATTTTGCGCTTAACTTTTCTGTGATTTTGACTGTATTTTGCTTTTGATGTGTGTTGTTTGTCTGCAGCTCATATGTTTACCTTGATGCTGCTTTCTTGGCAAGGTCTCCGTTGAAAAAGAGATTACGGTAACACTTTACAATAAGGGTCACTAAGTTAAGGGTTAGTTAATGCTTAATAAGGGTTAGTTAATGCATAATAAACATTAACTAACCCTTAATTAACAGTTAACTAATGTGTAATTTACTAATGGTGTTCATGTTAACTATGGTATTAATTTATACATTATTTAATAGTTTATAAAGATGAATTAAATAATGTATAAATTAATACCTTAGTTAACATGAACACCATTAGTAAATGATTACCAGACACATTAGTTAATTAAGGGTTAGTTAATGCTTAAGCATTATTCTAGTTAGTTAATGCTATGTTAGTTAATGCTTATTAAGCATTAACTAACCCTTAACTTAGTGACCCTTACTGTAAAGTGTTACCGAGATTACTGTATCTCAGTTGGACTGAATACCGAAGGCTTGAAGCCAGAAGTGACACTTGAAAATGTGATTTATATATCAGGCACTTTATTTGTGTATTTATGTGGTGGCATTATCATCATCAAAAGATATTTACGAACAATTGATGAAAGTTAGAGCCACTTGTAAAACTTTCTCCTGTAAAGTTTGCCAAAATCGACTTAAGCCCTTCTGGCTCCAAGCCCTCAGTACACAAACCGCTATAAAGTATAAAAGTATACAAAAAGTAGCCTATTAAACAGTCTTAAGTACTTGTAAAATAGGGTCCGATGATCTAAGAGTTCACGTCACTTGGAGTAAGATGTTCCAAGAGAGGAGGAAGAGGAGGAGGATGAAGTCAGCAGCTCCTCTTAGAGATTTGGATGGTGGGAGGACATGAGCGGAGCTGAAAGTGACCCTGACACCTGCGACAAACTAAACTGCCTCCACTCACACTCAGAGCTCCTGCAAGACACGGATGCCGACAGCTGGGCAAGGGAAAGCAGGATCATAAACAGCGACATCAATGACGAGCAAACCAGGTAGTCACGGTGACCCAGGCGCTGACACAGACGCTGAGTCAGAGTCTGACAGGCTTGGATACAGGTGTTCGGGGAGAGATCCGGCAGCGGGGAGAAGACACCGGCACCGGAGAGAAGGGCAAAAGACAACAGACAAGTCCCAACAACATGACACAGAGGCAACCAGACTCGCTGACGACTACCTTGGAAGCTGTGAGCGTTAAAGTGACAGAGCTGCAGCGCGAACAGCCACGTCAACCGGTGATGCGCGCTGCGAATCTCCGATTTAAAACAAGAGATGAAAAGAAAGACCACATTTCAATTTCAATGAGCTGTCAAGATGTTCGTTTCAGCTGTGTTCCAGTCTTCCACCCATGTGGTGATGTGATGTGTGATATGATAAAATATGGATCATCGTTGCAGTCTATGATCTTATCTTTGGTCGTACGCGTGTAATAGCCTACTGCTGCGGCCTGCTGCAGTTCGATCAGGTTAAATGGTAATCAGCACTAGGACCCGACTAATACTGAAACAATATTCTGTCTCTTTCTCATCCCCAGAGCTTATTCCACTGACAGATGGATATCTGTTGGTAATTAAGCCAAGAGAAACACCCAGAGATACAAATATATACACACACACACACACACACACAAAGAGAGAAAGCAGAAGAGTTTGACATATGACGAAGATGGTGGCATGAATGAGACAGCGATCTAAATTAGACAGAGAGAGAGAGAGAGAGAGAGAGAGAGAGAGAAAGAGGGCAAGAAA
>NW_027281872.1:30000-55000 GCF_046629955.1 Centroberyx affinis | reverse complement strand
TCCCCTCCTCCACTTGATGTGTTTCATCTTTTAAAAAAGAGACAGCGCACTGGTTTTTGCAGCGGACCGAGAGAGAACCCTCTCCCATGCTGCTCATATTGATTTAGCAGATCAGTTCACCTCCTCTCCCTCTCCCTCTCCCTCTCTCTCTCTCTCTCCCTTCGCTTCTCGCTTCAACTCTGCCCTTGCTAAGACAGGCACAAACAATCCTTCAATCATTCTGCATCCCCAGTTTTGCTTTTCCACCTACACTGTTCTCCCCCAGTCTCAAAGCACCTTCTCTCTCTCTCTCTCTCTCTCTCTCTCACTCTCTCTCTCTGCCTCTCTCCTCCTCAGCCTCCTATAAAGAGCTGAACAACCTCCCAGTTTGGGAAACATACGGCAGTCAGTAACAGCTTGGATGGTACCATTGGGGGTGTGTGTATACGTGTGTGTGTACGTGTGAGTGTGTGTGTGTGTGTGTGTGTGTGTGTGTGTTGGAGGTAGGGATTGATGCCTGTGTGTGGAATACAACCCATTACCTACTCTATTATTTTTCCCCCCCTTCTCAATGCAATAAAACAGCTGTTGGGGAAATGTTTGATGCTTACAGATGCACTTTTCTCAAGTGCTGAGGCATCTGTATGATGTCATAACCTCATGTTGCTCCTATCTTTTCACACCCAGCAGTTTTCAATGTGGAGTGAGTAATGTTTTTTGTGGGGGTTTTTTGGTCAGCTCAGAAGTGCTTCTGCAGAATTGCTGTACAAAATATCCATCTTAACAAGTCATTTAATCTAGTATTAAATGTTAAAATCGTATTCTTTTTTGTAAAAAAAAATTGTACCGCCTACCAGAGGTGGAAGTTCTTTTCACTCGTTTCCAATGCAAATCAACTTGTTTCATGAATTTTCTGGAATCAAGTGTAATTTTCTTTATACTGCCTCATTCTGCCTTGTTTCAAGATATTGAATCTTGGAGTTTTCTCACATAACTGGCAAAATTTTTCACTTGTTTTTTGAAAGATTGCAAGACTGCATATGAGACTAAATGTGCTGTGATTCTGCAGTGATTTTAATGACACTGTCACCACAGAGACAATGGCCGCCTGCTGCACAGCAACAGTTGTGTTGTCACAGATTGAGCATCATGAAGAGGTGGAAGTATAAATCATTCGATATAAGCACAATTGCCTCCTCTACTATTCCAATATTCTTTCTAGAATAAGAAAGAAATTATCCATTTTTGAAACTGGGGTAGTGACGTTTATTTCTGAAGGAATAGCATATCAAATCTGTAACTCCAATTAAATATCAAATATGTAACTCAAAAAACACATTCAACAGTGAGTCAGTATCACTTTTCCATAGATAAGGCTTTTCTGCAGGGCCAATAGAGTTTGCTGCTGCAACCTGTGGGCCGGCACTGAACATCTTGTCCTTGTTCTCTCCTGTTCTGTTATTTTGTTTCACTGAAACTCTCCCAACAAACACAAATCCTGCAGTCTTCGACTCTCCTGACAAGACCTTCTATCACTCCCTCTCGCTCTCTCTTTCACACACTCATACACACACACACGCTCTTTAGTACTCATCTGTTTTTGACCTTCAGTTTTTCCCATCTCCCTTTCTTATTTCCTTCCTTTCTTTCCATTCAATACCTCGGTTCTCTCTTTCCATATCTATCTTACTTGTATTTGTTATAGTGGTTTTGGTTGTGTGTGTGTGTGTGTGTGTGTGCATGTGTGCGTGTGTTTTGGTGTACTACAAGTTCAGGTGTAGTCACACTGACAGTCACAGGCAGGGGCCAGGGTCAGAGGGAGGGAGGACAGGAAGAGTGAAAAATAGAGACTTAAAGGAAACAAACACGGCCTCAGAGGCTGAATGATTTCCCAGGATTCAGTCTGTTGACAAGGCAGAATGCATGAGAGGGATTTCCTGGAATGCAAACAGGTTTGTTTTTTGTTTTTTTCCTTCCCTTTCTCTCCTTTTCATGTTCTCTCTTCTCTTTCTCTCACACTCCACAGAGGGCTCGTAGGCACGAGTTAAATGCCTTGTTTCAAAGAGATAACCTCTCTTCACCAGAGGAGAGAGTTTGTAAGATCTGGCCTCCTTCAGCTTCCCTCGGGGGTCCGGCGGTTATTTTCCTCTCCCCCTCTTTCTCTCCCTGGGTGGATGGGGCTGATGGCTCACGCTGCTTGCACCAAGAGCATTGTCTGACAGATAAAAAGGATGCCGACACTTGACAGGCCGTGACACCGTGTTTACCAAACCCCAGTGGTATGGGGAGGAAGGCCTGAATGCCGTTTACCTGCAGCCAGACTGGGCAAACAGCTTGAATGAGACTGCGATCCTCTTTGTTTAGCTCATTTACGGCGTTCTCTCATTGCTTTTGATGTAACAGAGCCAGATAGGAGCACATCCAGTCATGAAAACATAAACAAGAAGAAAAGAGATCATCTTGCTATTCATATCCATTAGGAAGCCAGCAGATGTGTTGATACCACCTGCAATTAGAATCATCAATCCACAACTGCGGATGTTGCCTTTATGTCAGCAGCAGCTACGCTCAATGCCACCTGTGAAAAGAAAAGTGTGATGAATGAGAATTCCTGCCCATTTTGAGGCCGTGTCTGTGAGCGCAGTGCGTACGAGGCACAATGTGAATGAGAAACGTATCCACTCAAAGTGTGTCTGAATACGACAATAAACCAAGGTGAAAGTCAATAGAAATGAAATTATATTTCAGTTAATTATCAAGAGGTGGTGCAAGTTGAAAGGGGACTTGAATGCTAAAATCCATTCAAATATTTTAATATTCAGCATGGCTTTGTCAGCAGCAAAATTTTAGGAGTTCTTACACCATGAATTGTGCAGCAGTTGAGGGAATTAGTTTGAAAAAAATATTGGTCATGTTGATATTCAGAGATTTACAGAGTCAGGGCTAGCATAGTCAAGGCTACATTTATATTGGAACACACAATAGAACATAACTTACACATAACTGCTGTGATTAAGAAATAACACATGGCAAATACGGTGAAAATTTGAGGCTATGCAGTTCAAAATGTGCCCTTTACTGAGTGCATGTAACTGATCCATTGCTTTTATAAGTGTGTTTGACCCCTTGTATCTTAATGCAGTTGCAAGGAGATTGCTGAGAAATAAGCTGCTGTGTGGATGCTAGCTGAGAAGCCGTTTGGTATTTCAGGTGTGTGTGTGTATGTGTGTGTGTGTGAGAGAGAGAGAAAGAGAGTGTTTTAAGCAAACATGCAGCAGAGCAGCCCCAGGAGTGTATGGGGTCAACTTTGCTAATCAAGACGGGTCAGAACACCGTGGCAAAAAAACACTGCACTGCTAATCCACTGGGTGCTGATACCCTGCACCTCTTTCTCTTCTGTCCCTCCCCTCTCTCTCCCTCTCCCTCCTGTGGTTTTTTGTCTATACTTCTCTCTCTCTGTCTCTCTCCGTAGCCTCACTCTGCTAATCACTCTCCAAATCTGTCATACTATTCTTTCAACTTCCCTCTCCTCCTTTCTTTCCTCCTCTACATACCTGTCATTTTCCCTCTTCCTGTCAGGTTAGCTAAATGTCTGCACTGATTGGTTGATCGTTCTCTCTCTCTCTCTCTTGCTCTCTCCCTCTCTCTCACTCACTCACTCACACACAATGTATACTTACTTCTAATGAAGTCCACTCTTAAACCCCTAGACACGGTTTATCATTCTGCCCTCAGATTTATTACTGGTGATAGCTATGGTACTCACCATTGTATTCTGTATAATAAGGTGGGTTGGTCTTCTCTGGCAGAGAGGCGTAATAAACATTGGTATTTGTTTATATATAAAGCCCTCGTTGGAAAGCTACCACCCTACATTTCAATGATGCTGGACTGGAACCTTGGACCCTATCAAACTCGCTCAAATGACTTGCTTATGCTTAAGGTCCCCCAAGCACGGTCTAAATTTGGACAATTCTTGGAATGATCTTCAACACACACTAAAAATCAATACTCTACTAACCTATGGACAATTTAAAACCATGATCACAAACCTCCCTGCCTCAATGTGTAACTGTTTTAATTGATTTTCTTTATTCTCATCTATGTCTTGTCCTATTTATTTAAAACTTTGAACTTGTTTGTAACTCGACATCATTGTAAATGAGGGCAACCTCAATGGTTATTTGAGTTTAAATAAAGGTTTGAAAATGAAGAATGTCTATTGAGTGGCCTTTGCTGAATATTAATGCAGTGGTCTTTGTGGTTAGCCGCAGACCTTATCTGTAACGCAGCACTTTGTTATGGTGTTAAGTGCCAAAGGTCCGCGCCTGATACACCGCTGATTAGATCCAGCTGATGATTGGATGCTTTAAACAGTCCATGATGTTCAGGATTGATTGCATTGAGGTGTAATCTAATCTTGTTAGTTTAGCGCAGGACTTGATTTAATGCAGGCCTGGACCTGCTGCTGTAGCTCGGGGGTATATGTTCATTTCTGCTGGACATAATGACATAGTCAAACCTGGGTCAATTACTATCTGGAACGGATTTAATTCATTTTGCAAGGTTGATAGAACTTGTCCGGCACAAGGGAACGGCCATTACTGTATTTTCCTAAAAAACACAAAGCCCTGCCATCTTTATAACTACCCAAGTCTGAATCCGCCTAAGAATAGAACTAAGTGGAACAGCCATGAGCCCAGGACCTTAGGCTGTGAAATTGACTCATTATTCTCCACAGTGTAATTCTCCCTTGTTACAGTATAATGTTGACACTTCTTTAATGCAACCCAGGGTCGGGAACAAAAATCCCAAATGTAAGAGCGCTTCAGATAGCCCGGTATCTGGATGTGTTTACATGTGGCCCTTGTCACTGACACAAGCACCGTCTCATTTTGCTCTCTTCTCCACAGGTGGGAGAGATTCATTACTCTCTTGTTCGATATATCAACCCCCCCCCCCTCTCATGAATGGGGTGGAAACGTAGCAATATTCCTGTCAGGGTAAATACCTCGGAGCCACAGCCGTTTATTCAATTTCTGGCCTGTCAGGGATACGAGCTACTCCACTCCAGTAGCTGTTTTAAATGTTTGCCTGCCAAAGTAAATTACCGTGGAATATTTCCGGATATTGAAAGAATATTCTTATTTCGGCTTGCACAGAAATATTGCAAATGACATGGACGGAAGCGGTGGGAGGGGGGCAAATACTGCTGTGCACTCATCAGGCTAAAAGACAAGGGGGATTTTTCACAAAAATATATTAAGCAGAAACCTAACCTAGGGGGGGGAGTTAAAGAAATGAACTTTTATTTAGTCTTTGGTGGTGATAAAGAGAGCAGCGCCTATACAGAAGAGCCAATGCAGAAATTATTATGCGGCTTATTCATTAAATGAAGGGATTAAGTATTTGGGGAGAAACTGAACAACGAGCAAATGCCCTTATGGAAAGATATTCTGCTTGTTATTGTCTGTACAGATTTAAACAGGCCCTGAAGCCACTAGTGCCACCATTTCATAAGGTAGTCATCAAGAAATATTACAGCTGGTATCCAACAAGCGTCTGGATAATTAACTAAAGCACCAAGCAGATATCAGTGCATTGTTTTTTAATGTCAGTGACCACAGCGCTTACTTCCAAGGTTATTTCTGCCTCTTTAGTGGCTCAATGGAATAAAAATGAGTCTGGGAGTGGAAAAAGTTGATCTCTGTGTCTTGATCTTTCCTCATCATTGTCCATCCTGTGGTCTTTCCCCTATATTCCCTCCTTTCTATTCATTAAAGTGATATTTTACTTTGGTACTGCAGCTATATTTTTTAGTGCACATACTAAACAAAACTGGCCGCTCTGGGGACCTGAAGTCAGCACCACTTTATTACTTTCATTTTGAAAACCTAGTCTAAAAATCACACTTCTAACACTTTGACAAACAAGGGAAATTAGACCCAGGTAATATTTTTTTTTTCATTCTGTGCCCTCGATCGAACTTCTCCCAAAATAATCCTGCCTGTTTGCAATTATCAGTATTAAGAGCCGGGGGGGAAGAAAACCCTGAAAGCTGGTGGTGACAGCAGATCCTGAAGCTGAAGGCAGCTGGAGGTTGACTGCTCCTAAACTTCTATGGAGAAAATACTTAACTGAAATGAAATCTCGCTTTAAAACAATTGCGTTACAAACAAAAAGGGTCACAGGATTGTAATTATCTTGGAACAATGTGAACATGCTGTAATTATAATGCAAATGTTTTGAACCTGAGTGCATTCAGTATGAGGTGTAATTCAAATCTTTGTAAAAAACAATTAAAAAGTGCAATAAAACTCACTTTTATCAATAAATGTTTGTGTGTGTCTGTACTGTATCTATGTACATGCTTCCCAAAGAGTTGCAGGCAATTGATAACATGGACCCATATGTCACCCACTTCTGCATCTATCCATATGAAGAAAAGAATGGAAAACAAAACACAGCCAGTTCTTATCGGGTCGTTAGATTTGTCTTTATTTCCGGTCAGGGAAGGAAGGTAGAAAGGAATCTGTATTTAGAAAGTGAAAGAAACCAAATGACAACCAATGTGCTGAGAGCATCACTGTGTGCACAGACACACACACACACACACATACAGTACATGCGCAGTTATTCCTCATCATCATTAGTTCCACATTATATCACTATGGTGTCACTGCTCATATATTTGTGCATACACACACACACAAACACACACACACAGTTATTCCTCATCATCATTAGTTCCACATTATATCACTAGGGTGTCGATGCTCATATATTTGTGCATGCATATACACACACACACACACACACGCAAACACACACAAACACACAACATGGGGCAGCTGCGGGGCTAATTTGTTTAGAAGGAATTAATTAGACATTATTAGGGGGAAAACAATGGAGCAGAGGCAGGGTGTTTAACAATGGAACGTCAAAGAGGAAAACCTGTCACGGAACAATAGGCTAATATCCACCCACTGCTTCCCAGCTACTGCTCAATTACTTTATCACACAGTGGGACAGAGTACACACACACACACACACACACACACACACAGTACACAGAGGCAAGCAGCCTTGCAATTACTGATCCGACCTCACTCTGAACGTGAATTTGTGACTGAGAGAAAGCAGTTTGTGTGTGTGAGCGTGTGTGTGTGTGTGTGTACCTGTGAGCATCTGAGTGTCTCTAACATGCATGGGTGTGCGCGGGTGTGATTCCTAATTTAACAGATGTGTCAGTACTAAGGATATCCACTCATATACATTTGGCCAGACAACGCAGCTATTGACTTATCTGCAGTCGATGATGAACCTGAGGCCCAAAACCCAAATACAGAACAAAACGCAGAGGTACGGCCTGATATCAATTATTTTTCTCCCCTCCAAGTAATTTCTTCCCAATTCAGTCCAACACCTTCCTACTCTCCCTCCCTAAAGCCGCTTCATGATGACAGCAGTCAGCGGCCTCGGTCCGACCCCCCCCCCCCCATCCCTACCGAAACCGTTTTCCCCTCACACCTCCCCTTCAGATCCACTTTCTGAGAACGGCCAAGGCGGAGTTGAAGGTAAACTGGCCCTGGTGTGTCCCGCGGTGAGCCAGCAGCAGGGAGCCGGCCTCGGGTCTGTGGCCCGCCGCCAGCAGCTCCGAGGCGGCTCTCTCCACGTCCCAGCCCCCCTCCTGCTGGTGGGAGAGGAGGTGGGAGCTGAGCGGGGGGTAGAGGGCCGAGGAGACGCAGCCCACCAGGAGCCCAGCGTCCAGGAGCAGCGACAGCAGCTCCGCATCACAGGAGGAGGCAGTCGCCTGGGGGATGCAAGGAGGAGGGAGGGAGGAGACAGAGGGGAGAGAGAGAGAGATTTTACAGATAAAGCAGAAGTGTAGCAGTGTAGTGTAAATGCACACGTGTGGCAGGAGAAACTCATTTTCCTTCTTAAATGTAACTGCCTTATCTATATCCCTCCAAACACGTCAGGGGTGCATATGTGTGTGACTGCAGCGTGACACGCTCGATGAGAACCTGATGAGGTCACAGTGTGAGGTCACATCCTGTGCTGACCCTGTGGCTGACCACCATTCCCGTGGCACATGTGCACAGACACACATAGACACACACACACACACAAACTCTTCCCCTCTGCTTCTGCAGTGCTCGGCAGTTCTGAGAGGAATAAGGATATAAAACATCCTCTGTTACCAGAACAATCCTGAACACATGTTCATACAACAATACACAGATGTTTCTGTAATATTTTAATCCCTTCTTCTGCCTCTTTACATCAATGAAATTCATGCAAACTCAGATAGCTGAATGCCGCTGGGGCTGCTGTGAGTGCTTCGACAGGCCGCAGAGAGGCACGGCTGAGCGCTGGGGTTGAAAGTCTCTCTCTCTCTCTCTCTCTCTCTCTCTCTCTCTCTCTGACTCAGCCCATCTCCTCTGTGCCCTCTCACCTGTTTGCTGTCTCTCTATTATTCACTCTTACAGCTTGTGCTGGCACAAGTGCACGTACATGTGCGCACGCACACACTCACGCAGAGACAAGTGAAAGTCTCTGTCAGGGTATTTCTGGGGCTGAGGCAGATCAATTATAAATGTGAAGCTCATGTCTTCTCTTCTGTAGTAGAGGAGAGGAGCAGAGCCAGACGAATTTCTCTCCTTCACCTCCAACATTTCTCTCATCTCTCTCTCTGTGTCTCTCTGTCTCCATTTTTCTTTCCTTGAAGGAAAATTCATCCTTAAAAAACAAACCCTTCAAAGCGAATCACTTTATGCATGTGATCATGGATAGCGATACTGTTAAACATGAATGTCTCTCTAGACATTTGAGAGGACTGAGACTCTTTGTTAAGACCTATAATCACTGAATTGTTGATGATGTTGAGCACACAAATAAGTTTACCTCGTCACAGTATTGGCCTTATTGGCCATTGTCACTGTGCCCAAAAAGTCCTATTTGTTGCTGATGGAGCATCTCCATAAAGCTTTGTGTGCTGAAATCAGAGATTAGAGTCTTGGCTCTCTTGGGATCGACTTGTACCTGTACACAAATCTTGACTGAACTGATGAAATGTCCAAAAACATAGGAATAACATGCTATAATGGCCTTTGTCTTAATACAAGTTCATGGTTGCTTTGGTGTGGTAAGTCAAGCAATATGTAGTATGACAATGTGTGAGACAGATAGAGACAGACAGAGAGAGAGCGCTTTGACATATAACCGTAGTTTTACAGATATGTTATGCATGGCTAATAATGAGATTTCCCTCTTCCATCGGGAGACGGGACCAGATGAAATTCATGACAGGATGAGCGGACGGGGAGGGGTTGGGGGGCAGAGAGAGAGAGAGAGAGAGAGAGAGAGAGAGAGAGAGAGAGAGAGAGAGAGAGAGAGAGATGGGGAATAGGTAGGGAGAGGTAGAGGTGGTGAAGGAGGTCATCCAGGTATAATGAGATGGGAGAATTAAAGGGAGATAGGGGAGGGGGGGACAGGTGTGGAAAGGTATGGAAAATGTATGATGGATGGAGAGAGAAAGCTAGAGAGAAAAAAGGCAAACGTGCACTGAAAGCATCAGATGCAGGCATTTTTAAGTGCACAGACTGTTTTCAATGGCTGGATGCACACTAAAAGCATTGAGAGGCGCTTCAAACCAACTTGATGCGTCTGCTCCAAACTTTTGATATTGGAGTATCAACAGAGGCCCAAAACGAACGTGTTCCATGAGACTTCTGGTGCTGCAGTGAACATTGACCTATTTTGACGCAAAATGTCTTACAAATTTTCCACACCAGTATGTGTTCAGCAAATGCATTCCTCCAGTGCAGTCTAGTGTGTTTTCCTTAAATTTAAAGCTGCTACCAGTAGAATTGCAAACTGAATAATGGAACCGGAATAAACTTGTGTAAGGAGGTTATGTATGGCAATTATTTTTCCCACGGCACAATATGTGTTCATCAGGAGCCAAATTCAGGTCAGTCACTTGAACGTCACTCTCTCACCTCATACTGAGTGATGCTCGCTCGTCCTGTGTCGCATAGCTTTACAACTCCAGCGGCTAATCTATGTGTGACAAAAAGAAAATACAAAATGGACCCTGATGACGACAATGACGGCAGTGACCGACGCAGTGTTGATGTCCCTGCGCCGGTTCTGGATGTCAACCCCAGTGTCCATACTGTGTTTCAATTCCATCTATTCTGTTTATGTTCCATTTGTCAGCAACATTTAATCCTTGTTTGCACACTCTCAACATCCCTTGCACACCTGACCGTCTTGGAAGCCCTTCCCAAGGTTTCTTCCATTATTTTCTTCCTAATGAGGTTTTCCTGGGAGTTTTCATTGAGGATCCAAGGCTGGAGAATTATCTTTTTTCATTTTTCATTTACTCTAATGTGGGCGTGCAAAGCTGTTTGATGGTACATGGTTGGAGCCCACTGGTCTCACAGGTCTACCAGTTGGCCAGTCCAAATAGAAGCAGAGCAGAGCAGAGAAGCAGAGCGTAAAACAAGCCACGAAACATCTTTTATGTCTCTCTGATTAAAATACATTGTAATATTACCCATTGCGGTAGTGAAATGCAGGTGCCAATGCTGCGGATGCTTCAAATATCACACCTGCAGCGCCCCAGAGAGGTGACCAATTTAGAAAGTCAAATCACACGCATCAATTATCACTTTACGTGAGTCCAAGCTTATGTGTATAGTTTTAGGGAGAAAAGGATTCAGACTTGTCAACATATGCAAAAGATTGAGAGTGCTGGGACCAATTAAGAGATGGGAATATGCACATAAACGCACACCCACCCATAAATATACCTAATTCTCTCTTTCTTTCTTGCACATCCTGACCCATTAAGGAAGAGAGAAAAGCACAGAACATCACATGAGCACAGGCCTGTCCCACAGCTCCACATACACGGACACACACACACACACGGACACACACACACACCTCCCTGAGTATTACTTTTTAACGGTGTCAGAGCTACAGCAGATTTGAGTCAGTTGGATTGACAGCCAAGCTGAAAATAGATGTAAGGGAGTGGCGGAGAGATTGAGGGATAGAGGGGAATATTGATATCAGAGCAGGGCAGATAACTTTTTCTCTCGTCCTTACAGCATGTACCAATCTGTCGTTTTTTATGTGTTGGTCTTTGTCCAGCAATAAAAACTAAATATGTGAATTCCGTGCAAACAAGAATATGAATTTCAGCTGAATGTAATGAGAGGGCTCAGGTAGTCAGTCACTGCGATCACAGTCCTTATTAACGTTCCTTGTTCCAAAGATCAATACTGAGATGGGAAAGTGAGCCTTGTTCTATTATGCATCATCTTCATGGTACAGCCTTCGAAAAACAAAAAACTCCTGGTCTAAACGAACCGGTCCCTCTCTCCACATTAAAAAGTCATTCGAAAAAAGCTGCACTGGTTTGCAAATTGTTTGTTTTCTTGTGTTGTATTTGTCTGTACCACATGCCACCTGTTTGTCTTATTCTGCTGTCTGTCTTGCCAGGCCACATTTGTAAATGAGATTCTCGGCCTCAAGGGTTTCTTTGCCTGGTTAAATAAAGGTTTGATTTATATTGACTCAGAGACTAGCCCTGCTCTCTTATGTATGTCTTGAATCCTAAAATCTTCTTATCACTCCTTTTTATTCTTTCCCATAAAGTCTCTATTAGATCCACCTATTTGCTATGCACCTCCTCTGTAATATTATGCTACTGAAAAATGCACTAAACAATAAAATTATGTACTTATATACTTATTAATACTGTGACACTTTATAACAATGTGCTACTTTACTGATCCCCATAGGGAAATTGTCTTTTTGCTTTCCCACCTCTGTGGGCAGGTCAAAGGTCAGGTTCGGGTATAGATCAGCAGCACTGTAGCTGGTAGGGATTCAGTGTCTTGCTCATGGAAACTTCAGCTGGTTGAATGCTCACTACACCACCCTGCGGCCCTGTAAGCTCTCACTACAGCTACCCATCTGCTGTACCTCTCACTAACCGCATCCCTAGATCCATCCATACCTTCTCCCTCCTTCCTTCCCTCCTTCCTTGATCCCCCCCTCCCCTCTCAGTCTCTCAGTTTCCCAGCGGTCTTTCCAGACCCTGCCTTTGCAAACGGTTCAGCTCCAATAGCATCTGATTGAGGAGGGAATACATCCATCATGTGTCCCCTCCTTTCTCAAAGGTCACCGGCTCGGAGAACATAAAAACCTATCTTGGTGTGCGTGTGTGTATGTGCGTGCGTGTGTGTGTGTGAGGTTAAAAGCCCCTCCAAGGCCTCTCTAAAGGTTCAAACAACACCTTGTCTGTCTCCTCAGTGAAGCGAAAACAAGAGGTATCTTGCATCTTGCATCTTGTGTGTATGTGTGTGTGTCTGTCACGCACCGTGAGTGAATGAACAAACACTCAGCATGACAAGAGAACAGACACATCAAACTACAGCCATAAGAGGCCCACTCCCCCTCCCTCCTCCCCCTCTTGTTGTTACCTTTTCATTTTTGGCGGTCTCTCCCTGTGAAACTGCAGGGTTGACTCTTTCCTGCTTGTTTACAGTGTCCACTAAATGCTGCCTGATTGCGATGGTCAATTTTTCGCACCCTTGTTTTGTATTCATGCTCTCTCCCTCTTCCTTTCTTTCTCTCTCTTCCTGTATACATCTTTCTCCACCCTCTTTCTCTCTCTCGGAGCTAAACCCGGCTGAGAGCTTAATTGGAATTACCGTACGCATACCGTGCCTAATACATAATGCATGGCCAAGCCTTCTTTTATCATTTAAATCATAAAGCTCCTTTGGAATGCCAGACAACACACACCCATCTCCTCTCCTCCTTTCTCTCTCATCCTCTCCTCTCCTCCCTCCTGCTCCACTTCCCATCCCTCCATCCTAGCTGTCCCTAGGCTTTGTTGACACGCACGCACCCAGGCACACACACACACACAGGGCTCCGAGTAGTCCTTGCATGCAGAGCGACATGATTGAAAGTGACAGAAGAGGAGGCTGTGAAGCCAAAAAATAAAAATAAAAGTGGGCTGTGACGCACAGGAGCAAACACACACACACACACACACACACAGCAAAACAAGGATCGACACAGACTTGCAAACAAACACAGCAAGATTAACAGGTCCAGTATGGCACAAAAAACTGTAAACAAGGCCACTTACACAAGCGATCACACACAAATAATCACGCAACTGCACACAAACACACACACACACACACACACACACTCACACAGCAGATGTGAGAGGCCTCTTGTCTACACTCCACTGGGGAGATGGACAAGCTGTGTGTGTGATCCTTTGGAGAAGCCTTGGAGGGGTTTTTAATCCAAGTACAGACACAAACGCACGGACGGACACACACACACGCGCGTATGCATAGGCACGTATGCACACACACATAAACACACACAACAAACACAAGTGATGAATGCAGAAAGTGACAGGGAGAAGAAGGAAAAGGTGAAAGGGTTGAATCATCAGGAATGAAAGCTGAGAGAGAGAGAGAGAGAGAGAGAGAGAGAGAGAGAGAGAGAGAGACGGGGCAGGAGAGAAAGACAGAGAGTGAAAGAGAATAAGACAGAGGAAGAAAAAGATTCAAAGACAAAAAGACAGCGGGGAAAAATATACAGCATGCATGGTCAACATGAATTTCTGGAACATTTCACTGCAGCAACTTCTGCCGTGTGTGTAACTGTGTGCATACCAGACTGTCTATGTGACTGTGTCTATATGTGTGTGTGTGTGTGAGAGAGAGAGAGAGAGTGTGTGGCGGTATCTGTATATATGCCGTGTGGTGTGCTGACAGCTCATTCATATTGGCAGGGCAGCTCTTATCAGCCCCTTATCTCTGTCTCCCATTAGTCAGGCTGGTGTTAACCCCTGGCTCCCTGCTCCGCTGCTCTCCTCCGCTCCTTCCTGCCCATACATCTTCACTAGGAGGAGTGCAGGGGGAAAAGGAGAAGGGGGAGGAGGGAGAGGAAGGGAGGGGAGTGGGGGATCAGATAGGTAGGGAGAAGGAGAGAGGAAGGATGAGCGAGGGATAAGGGGGGAAAAATGAGAGGGAGTGAACCGGAGGAGGGAGATTTAGGGAGGAGACCGACAGAGAGAGGGGAGGTGAAGAGAGGAGGACAGGTGGAGAGGAGAAGAGAGGAGAGGAGAGGAGAGGCCTATGTGGCCTGACAATAACTTTAACGCTGTAGAATGTTCTGCTCCTCCAAAATGAAATAAAATAAAAGGCTGCATTCGTTTTTCCTGCGTCACTAAGAACAATAGAGGCTCTTTCACTTTAGTTGTTCTGTCTCTACCTCTTCTTTGTCTCCCCCTTCAAATCATCCTCCACTCCCACTCCTTTCTCCTTCCTTTCTCCTTCCTTTCTCCAACCCCCGCTGTGGTCTCCTCCAACAACACAGCCTAGTACATCTACTAATCTACCAAATCACACCCAAGCAAGGTATGAGGCAAACAAATATCTTACACTACAGCCAAATCAATTACCTTTTCTAATTTACTTCTTATGTCAAACGGTTTTCTATAATACCATTTTAATTAAAAACTAATCTTCCCACTCAAAGTTTTTTTTAAATCATAATCTCAGGGGTCTCTGTTCTATGGGAAAAAAACAACATAAATTCATTACATGTTGTTACTGAGGAAAACAATGTGCACAGTAATCTGTGACATCAGATGAAGTGCGGAGTGCTAGGGCGCACACACCGCTGGGACAGCGATTGGCGATAAGGCCTGCCAATCACTCAGCAGAGTGGGATCATTTGCATGCACTTAATCAAGAGCTCCTGCGCTTCTGACAATCAATATATGAAACGGTGCGTTTTCTTGCCAAAATCAACCTCAGCCCTCTGTGAGCCTGTTAATGTGGACGTGAAAAGGATTAGGATTAGGAATGACATTTGGGAAACCTTTCACATGCTTTTCTGTGATAAATCAAATTTGTCCGGTATGACGGAGTGAATTAAGCTGTGACAGAAGTGCGAGCCTCAACCAAATGCTTGAGGTAACTGAATTCAGTAAGTAACAATATTCAATTAACAGTTGGGCTGGCTCAACAGACTTACAGGATATCTGCTTAGACTGGCTGAACTACAGCGACTTGTTGCTAATCCCCCGGCGATAAAGATCTACTGATCCGCTAATGGCCAGACGCTGAGGTAGCCCAGGCCATTTGTAGATCTGATAAAGTGCCTCGCTACTGTATCAGGTTGAATGTGGCCATGGCGGTGAACAATGTGTGAGGCACCAAGGGGTCACAAGAGGCTCACTACAGTAGCAGTGAATTATTCAATAATGTTAATATAGTCTGAGGCAACAATCAACAACAATGTAAACACATGGTCGCACACACATCATTGCGTACTTATAGAGAGCACATCACCTGACGCACATACACACAACCAAACCCTTTATTTGAAAACCTACTGAGAGCAAAACATTTAAAGGGTATAAACATATGAGCGAATACACCTACACTAACACACACTCACACACACATGCACATGCAGACAAACAGCAACGCTCACACACACACACACACACACGCGTAGAGATGCACACAGGCATACACAGACAAACAAATACACACCCACAGCCGCACGCATACAACTCCACTGCGAGAAGCAATCCCACACATTATCAGTGTTAGATGTAAGAGCGATTTCTCTCTGTCTCTATTGATGTTATCTTTAGAGAAACACTGTTCTGCACTGCTCTGAACATGCCCCTGTTCATTCAGCTCTCAGGTGGCAAAGGCGAGATTATTTCTCAAAGCGGCATGACACACTACCGCTCTTCCTCCACTCACACTCTCTCTCTCTCGCTCCCTTATTTATCTTTTCTGTCTTACCTGTATTTCTTCCATCTATCTTACCATTCACACACCCTCTTCAATCCTCTCTACTTGGGTCTTGGCCTCTCCCTAACCTTCTGTTTTTCCCTTTGTCTTTTTCGTTTTGTTACCTGCCCCTCTCTCTCTCTCTCTCTCAACATCCACACCTCCTCTGCTTGGTTTTCCTTCTCCATTCCTCTCCCTCTCTTCCCACCACTAAATCTCACATCCGTCTCCTTTCTTTTCCCACCCTAACACCCCTCCTAACACCCCTCTACCTCCCCCACCCCCCCGAATCCCGCTCTCTTTTCTCTGTGGGATAAAAGCAGCATGTCGCTCAGGTGTAAAGATAGGAGCTTTTAAACTTCATTAAATGGGAGCTCTGTCACTTAATAGTGAGGCTTTCTCTTATCTGATCCAGTAACAAAAGAGAGGGGTCTAGCGGGTCTGAGAGGCCTACTTTGTGACTATTACTTATCTGATTGGGAGACAGTGGAGAGAGGCACCCAGTGTCTGAGAGACCTACTTCAATGCTGTTACTTATCTACTTACAGTTCCCCAAAACTAGTACAGTTACTGTAGCTAGGGTTAGATTATTGGATGATTTTAATGCTGAGATTCCAGCATTAAAGCCAGCTCTTGTCTTAGAACAGTAGAGAGGGTTGAGAAAATTGTGTCTATCAAGACTACATAGACATGTTACCTATTTTGTCTGGGAATAGTCCACCCTTTCCTCCGTCTTGCCCTCCCTCACATCCTCCCTTCATCAGTCATCTGCTTTCCTGCTTGGCTCCCTCTTCGCATTCTCTACCTCCTTCCTGCACTCTTTCCATACAGCGGAGCGGCCTGCTGGGACACTGTTAGGTTTTTGTTGATGGTAAACAGACAAAAGACGCTGTGTGGCTGGATCCAACGTATTGATTGACAATATGCATTAACTGCTTGCGTAAGCCGCACTGAATTAATGTATCAGCTTAAAAGCGACGCTTATTCTTTGACTTAGTTGGGGTCAGTGATTGTGTTAGCAATATTACGATGATGCCTACCGCAGTCATGTTGTTGATCTGATCCAGAGTCAGGTGGAGAAGTTGCTCGTCGCCACTCTCGGCCATCAGTTTGAGTGCAGGCTGTTGGAGGCTCGGCTGATCTTGGAGCAGCATGGCTATGTGTCTGATGCACTGGAGAAGGGGGGAGACAGAGGAGTAGGGGGATGGATGGATGGATGGATGGATGGATGGAGGAGGTAGAGGGATGAAAGGAAGGGTGTGATGAAGAAAAGAGGAGAAGGTAGAGAGAGCAAGAAGACAAAGGGGAAAAGAGGAGGGGAGAACAAAATGGGAGAGAAGGAGACAGAGAGAAGAGGGAGGAGAGTCAGCGATGAACAGTCAGTGAAGGTTAATCGATGTGCACATACTGTACAGACACACAGGCACATAATGCTTTTAAGAAGGTCTGCGAGCACACACACACACACACACACACACACACACACACAGTTGCAGTCCTACCCAGTAATATATGGATATCACAATGCAATCTGACTCCCCCATGCTCTGGCGGTTTCATTCCAGCAGATTCAAATTAAAGCTGTTCAGAACAGAGTAAAAGGCCTCCTTCTCCACCTCCTCCCCCCCTCCCACACTAATATTAGACAGCCAGGCAGACACTAGCCTATTCACACTGAATAGCATTAGTGCTAAACTAATATCACAGTCAGCCGGCGCTAGACATACAGAATGGCATTAGGCTTACCACTTCCATGGCGCTCAGCAGGGCATGAATAGCATTAGGGGCCGTCAGATATCAAAGAGCGGCTAGCGCCTATAGTACATTGCAAAAGGCACTGAGCTGACACTAACGCGTTGCTGTGGGTTACATGCTTAATAGCTTTAGGCTCCTGTATTAGATATAGGGGTAAAAAGGTGGCTCAGCAGTGAGGTTACACTGAATGCGAACAAACTAAGTCCCATATTTTTGATAATAATGGTGATAGCAGTCGAGTAGAAAATGATTTCAAGCGACATTTCACTTTGGGACAAAATATTCGTTTTCAATACCCTCGCAGTACTATGTGTGACATTGTTAGCCGTCAACCTTCACTGCTCCCACAACTACTTTTTACTCACTCTCTTTAACATTTATCATTTAATCATTGCAAATAGGCAAAATTGCTTTTTGAAAAGGAAGTTCCACTGACCCCAGAGCACAAAAGGAGAACCTCAGTCTATGCGCTTTAGTGGGCATACATTAGGTTTTATCTTGTCTTGTCTGAGGCCCAAAACGAATGTGGACACTTGTGGACAAGAAAGTTCTAATCTGATCTAATTTTCAGATTATTGGAGAAAGAAAGTTACACCACTGCTGATTCCAGGGGTTGACTGCTCAGGAACAAGTGCATTTATGTCCACATAAATACACCCATTCCCATACCTAGACTCACATACACAGAAACACACACACAGACACACACACAAAGGAGTGTTGGATGTTTACCTGTGCAGGGAGCTTGTGTTTGGTGTTATAGAGGGATCGGACCATGGTGACAACCTGCTGACCCAGGTCAAATTTGACCTCTGACCCCTGGCAGTGGGTCAGCAGGGCCGAGGTCAGTACCACCCAGGGGTTACGCTCCGACTCCGCCCTGGAGACACACAGCAAGACAGACATGCAATGAGTGAGTTGTGTATGTGTGTGTGTGTGTGTGTGTGTGTGTGTGTGTGTGTGTGTGTGTGTGTGTGTGTGTGTGTGTGTGTGTGTGTGTGTGTGTGTGTGTGTGTGTGCGCGTGTGTGTACTGTATGTGTGTGTACTGTATGTGTGCAGTGTTGTGCTGTGTCTGCAAGTCTTGTGAGGTGAGATTAGAAAGCTGGAAAGGTCATGTGACTGTGCACAAGCCAACATACATACGTACTTCTGGACTTGAGTGTGTGTGGTTAATACAAGGGTCAGCATGTGTATTACATAAGCATAAGTCTGCTTTCATTAGTGAGTGTGTTTAGGACAACAGAAGTCAGCAAGATCATCCAGTAAAATCTACATTATGTTTCCTAGTTGCAAGACAAAAACATAATAAACATAACAACAAATATAAAAACATTCATTATTCATCCATTACACTGCAACCGTATTCAGAACACACCATGCTTAACACCAGTGCGCCATTCCACATCTTGGTAGGCAAAGAGCAGGTTATTGTAGTGAAATACTAAGGCGTTTATAATTAAATGGCAGGCACAGTCAATGAGCTGCGCTTATGGTAGCGTACCATATTGGTCGGAAATGAGTCATGAGAATACTATGAGTACAGCAGCCACATAAGGACAACTGCATCAATTCATTATATTACAACCTCCCTCGAATCACAGGCTGATGTGAAAGCAGACAGAATTATCAAGAGGCTTGCAGATGAACTAATGAAATCAGAAGTTGACATGTGAGTGAGGAGGAGAGATGTTTGACTACATGACTACAATACTCATGCAGTTAATATTAAACGCCTACATGCTGGATATTCTCTCTCTCTCTCTCTCTCTCTCTCTCTCTCTCTCTCTCTCTCTGAATAAAAGGGGACAGCTGCCAGCAGTGACTAGCGTCAGTTTGCTTACACGGTCCCTTATGAGCCCTTTCCAGACCTTTGCTAATGTCTCCACAGTAATCGATTAGCCCCCACCAAGGCCAGCAAATGCCAATGACGCTGAGGCAATGAGACCTTCATGGATCTTTATTAATGCATATCAGTCATAGATTAAAAAATGGAAAGTTAGCCAAGAAAGAGTTCATTATCAGTTAATTAGATCTTGCTTGACAGATGGATCCTGTTCAAATTGTGTGTTTTTATTTTATTAGAATTATTCATACTATATTAGCATTTTTGACCCATGGTTAAGGATTCAATGCTATATGTACCGTGGGCACAGAGATTGACGTCCGGCATGGATGAGACAACAAAGCCACTCTGACCATTTGCTGACACTAATGTTAGTGGCTATACTGCCTTCCACAGCATATTATTGTGGAAGTTCTCTGTGTACAAGCCTAGTTGCTAATGCATAGCCAAACAGATCTCATTATCTCTGCTTCAAGCCCCATGAAGGGAATCAAACTACAATGTTGAGCCCTAGTGAGGCTGTAAATATTTATATCCTGTAGGGAGGGAAATCCTGTACGGTGGCATTTAACCCTAGTTAGAACACAACCCTTGCACATCTATCGCATGTGCTACCCCAGAAACATGCAACAAAATACCACCGTAATGAGGGGGAACATGTTTCCAGTGGCGGGAAAATAAGCACAGACACGCTAGCGTTGCTGTGAAGTCATGTGATAAACATGACAAACGGTATACTGGTGTTTAAATATTGAATGAAGAGAGACGGGAAAGGAGGAGATTGGAGATCAGAGGAAGAAAAATGACGTCTGACATGGAAGTGTGTATTGTTGATTCGCTCTGGGTGCTTTTACATGACAACGGGTCCTGATGGTAATATGCCAATAAATACTTGGATATATGATGAGGAATGGGGATGTTTAATGTGGTTAAAGCTTGATGTCAAATGGGCTGCAGAAATGTGTCTGAAGTAAATGCGTTCTGGCTTCAATAAGGAGGCCCTGTGCTAAGATGGGAAAAAACATCTGATGTGTCTAGGTTTGTGCATACTCTGTAAGATTGTGTGTGTGAGTGAGTGAGTGAGTGAGTGAGTGAGACAGAGAGAGAGAGAGAGAGAGAGAGAGAGAGAGAGAGAGAGAGAGAGAAAGAGAGAGAGAGAAAGAGAGAGAGAGAGAGAGAGAGAGAAAGACAGCAGACAGCAGGAAGGACAGCAGGACTCCTGTGCGGGTCTGTTAGTAGAAAAGGCAGCTTTCCATCCAACTACCAGGGTGTCTTGTCCTGACATGCTGCTTCACCTTCGGATGGCGTGGCCATGGGAGCAGACAGAGTCCATTTCTGCTGCTGGCACGCTGCTGCTTCCCGTGTATTACCAAGGGGTGAGGACAGAGGGGGAGAGGGGGAGGGGGGTGGACCGCTGTGTGTGACTATGAGTGTTTGTGCGTTCGCCAAATCTGTCGTAGGCTGCAGCGTGAGTCACAGCCAGCCTCCATCCGTGCTTTGAATCATGACTCAGACTTATGTGGACAGACTAAAGGACAAGCTCTTTAGATACAATTCTTATTCAATAAAGCTCCAATACACACACACACACACACACACACACAGGTGCACACAGCTTCTCACGCTCTCACAAAACTGTTTGTTACTTTCCTTCTGTGAAATTCTCAGTGAGACGCACTGAGAGGTAAGCGGTTTCATTCAAGGCTTAACAGAAGATCTCAAAGGAAGACATTTGAAGGTGATACTATTCTGATGCTATTCTTTGTGTCCCAAATAGCAACTGATCACATTTTTTCCCCATGTAGCACAACAGCATTGGCTGCACATAAAATACAGAATGCTAAGTGAGGTAGATTGTACCCAGATCAGAACTGGATTTCAGGCTTTTCTACGCTGTTTCATGAGGCACATGAAGGCACAATGCAGCAAAATTATGCATGATGCAGCAAATTACCTTGAGCGATTCAAATGAGTAAATCAGAAGAAACAGAAAAAAAAAGCATCCATAATCAGAAGCCAAATTTGTACTCAGCATAATGTTCGGATTTGGATCTGAAATATAACAGATCAGTCTGCAGACAAAAGGAACAATTTTAGCTGACTGTCCCACCACTAATGGTTTTGACTACGGCTGTTACACTCACACAGTGAGTCGAGTGTCAGTGAAATCCGGGGGTGAACTCGAAGCGGCTGTGTTTTCCAACCCTAATCCCTTCTCTCCCATTGTTTCGCTGTCGGATAGCACCCTGCCAGGAAAGACAAGGGCTTTACACAAGCCCAATGACAACTCCGCTGCCCATTACAAACACACACACACACGCACAAATAATCACTTTTCATAATCTAGCTCGCTGTTTATCTCGCTGCCTCTCTTTCTGTTCCTCACACTTTCACATCTCTAAAAAAGCTATTTCTTCCACCTTTATGTCTGCCGCTTTTTTTCTCTTTTCTACTCCATATTCAGCATTCACCTCACTTGCTTTTCTGTACCTATTCTGTCTCCCCATGTCTCTCACTTTCACAGTCTCTCTCTCTCTCCCTCTCTCGTACATCTTCCTCATACACACATATTTAAAATCCTGATTTCATGAGTCACTTCAACTTAGTTTCTCTTATTTCTGCCAAAGTGCGATTTCCATTACAGTGGCACAACAGCCAAAGGAGGCAGGTTGTGTTTGGCCTTTTGACCGATGCACCGTGAATGAACATACGTGTGATCTCATCGCCATCAACAAACCTGACAAGCCGTCAGAGTCAATAACGGTGACATACCCACACACACACGCGCAAGTAGGCTATGTTGCCTCTGAAGCGTGGAGAAGAATTTCAGCTCAAAGATGCCAAACTCCTGAGAGCATAACCTAGCGTTGTCTCAGTGGTCCCTCTGAGTACCCTGTCGTTTTTAATCGAGGACAACGGAGCAGGAGAAGAGCAATCACATCATTAGGCACTTATCGATAATGCAGCCAACACACGCTGAGGCTCATAAGCCACCAGCTGGTGCGAGGAACCCGGTGCCTGAAGCTTTGCGAACACACCGGTTTTCATTTCCAGCAGATTTAGAGCTCTTAAACTCTATAAAGTGTATGTGCAATATGTATCCCTGCGCTATTTTAACTGTCTATCGCTGCACTGTAAAGCAAAACAAACTTCTGACAACAGCTTCGCATCCCCACCCTGCTGCACCATCTGGGAGGTAAAGCTTTGTTATTGTTGGAGGATATCTGTCATGAGTTCATACACTTGCTGGCACAATTCTGCGTGACTACTCTTGGCAGCATGAGCACACATTGCACAGCAGTTGTACATTAAAATGTGAACGTCATCGTGTTATCCTCCATTTGGTTAAAAAACAATTCACAATATAAACCTGGCTGAAACCTGCAGGTGAACAGTGGGTGATCTTTAAGTACCAAATCACAAAAGCACTCAGTTTAAGTGTGCAAGTATGGATAAAGAGGCTGCTATAACCCAAACTGTAGAAATACCACTCATTTTTTATTGTAACTTCAATATTGACATTCACTCAAGATGCTGAGAGGGCAGCGGCCGCAATGAGAGAAAAGGGCAAAAGAGAGATACAATGAAAGCAGGAGGAGAAAGTATATATGAAGAAAGATCAGTCAGCTGCTACACTGTTGGTATACATGGAGACCAAAGACATTGTAATAACTGGAAAATTTGATTTCTATTAGAGATCAACCTGTGGAGCTGTAATCACAGGGATGGGAGCAAATGAACAAACCGATAAATGAACATGACAACAGTTCTATTAGAGGCGCTCTACCTTGAAAGGGAATTAAATGACAGTGAAAAAAATAATAACTTTTGCCTTACACTTCCTCTTTCATCATGGGCGGCCACGCCTGTAGGAGGAGCATGAGCAGCTGAAACTCCTCCCACTTCCGGGCAGCTTCCAGCAGCTCCAGGAAGAGGGCGTATCTCTTCTCCTCGTTCTCGACGTCTTCTATCTCGAACTGATGAGGAGGGGGAGAGCGAGGGAGGGAGAGGGAGGGTGGAGAGAGAGCAGGGAGGAGAGAAAGGCAAATTAATTAAGTATAAACATCCAATGCTGGTTCTTAACATGAGCCCCGCAACCAAAGGCCTGCTGTGAGGATCTTGACTGCAGGACGCCCCACTGAACATAAACTCAACATAAGCTCAGAGTGCACAGGCTACACTATCCCTCCACTACATGTATAATGTTGCACTGTGTCAATGTGTCAATTTGTTGTTTTGAAAGAGCAGCACAGGGGAAAAGCAATATCCTACTATAAAATGAGGAAAACTCTGTCTGTCTGCATCCATTTTGCACCTCAATGGGTTGGCCAATCAATCTGAAACTGCACATGGGCATTGAGCATTGGCATAGGCAGGGACTGACAAAGCTGATTTTTCCATTTTCCCAAATTTACGCTGTTTATGTGCATTTTTGGTAAGTCTGCACGTAGTTGTGGCGAGCGCATCCCCGGGTATGGACTAGTCAACTTTAATTCTCATTATTTCAAAGCACTATATGTGGATGAATGCAAACGTCAGCCATCAAGAACTGAACCTTGGCAATTTGAATGAACGCAACATTGGCAGTGGAGTAACTTTCACTTATTTCAAATGAGGCATTCCCTCGATGGCTGATGGGAAAGCCTAATGCCTGATGATTGTAGTGGAGTTTGGAAGTTAGGCAGTTGTGCCAAAACGCAAACCCAAATGAACTGCACAGTCACACATGGTACATCTACAATATCAAAGCCTTCAAACTAGGCCGAGGGTTGTGGAACGAAGGAACAAGGTGTCATTTTGGATATCGGCACATCTCCCCGTTAGATGGAAAACGTCACCTGTGGCTAAACTTATTCTACATCATTATGAGAAAGAGTGAACAAAAAGGGGGGAGAGTGAGTGCGAGAAAAGGCACTGAAAGGGAATGAGGGAAGGTGAATGTGGAAAGAATGAGAGGAGGAGGAGGGAAAGTAATTAATTTTCTTCTCGAAGGTTGGCTTCTAGTGTGATTTAACAGTTCAGAGAGCGGCTGATTTCTGAGGGGAAAACTACAACCTGCCAAAGCATGGCTGCAGAAAAGACAGGCCCCCATCCTACATGCACGCACATGCACGCACGCACGCGCACACACACACACACACACACACACACACACACACACACACACACACACACACACACACACACACACACACACACACACACTCACAAGCACCACCCAGCTCAAATCTATGACTGGATAACTGAATATGGCCTGGTGAGATTGTACCAGTCTATAGGTCTTAACAGAGCTTTTTAGGAGCACGGGAAAGAAATGTAAGTGATCTGTGAATAAAATTTTAAATGCCCACCTCTTCTTTAGATCTCTATTTGCACACATGCTACTTTGTCGTTTTTAAAATTAATTTATGTCTGTAGTATCGGGATCGGTGCTCATCCAGCTCCCAAGCATTCATACTCGGGATTGGCAAATGAAGCTGTCCCGATACCGATACTTTAATGGCATGCGTTTGCTGCGATAAAATACTTTCCAGAGGGAGGAAAAATTATTTGAGC
>NW_027281872.1:0-25000 GCF_046629955.1 Centroberyx affinis | reverse complement strand
TCATTGCACTGCTGACCTCTAGTGACCAGGTCAGTGTTATCTTTGATCAATTTAAGAGGTGGGTCCCCAAATAATGTGTTTTATACAGGATCTGATAAGGGAGCAGTGAGTGTTCTATAGAAATGCCATTGTGAGGAAGCAGAGTGATTCCCTGCCTGCATGTCATGGTGAAGAACTACTTTCTTCACTTCAGAAGAATGTGGTTTCGGTGGCCGGGGGTCAAAATGAATGGAATGGGTGGCCCTTTTGTTGACTTGAGCCCCTGCCCATATAATTGTCTGTGCATGGCCCTGTTTGCTAATGCAAGCTTTTAATTGGTGCAGATTTATATCACTTAAACAGTTAGTTAGTTACTGCTGTGCTTCCTTACCAGTATGTGTCATTTTGACATGTATTATTTAGATATCCCTAGAGACTTTGGGGTATACAGCAGTAGTTATTTATATTTTTCATTTTTTTAATAATTTTCTTTTTTAAACGATTAATTTAGACATCTGTGAGGTGGCATTTTCTGTTGCTTTATCTTTAACAGACTAGACTGTTATGAAATATGTTAATTTAAAATAAACATGGGTGCATCCAGCATGCTACTGCTGTAATCCCTGATTATATGCATATAGATCTAGGTGTTAAAACCTCTTATCTACTGCTCTCATTTTACATTTTTACATGTTTTGCATTTAGCTGACACTATCATCCAGAGTGACTTACAATGAGCTTCAGTTCCTAGATCATCAAAATTACATGAAGGTCTGAAGGACCGCAAGGGTCAGAGAGTCCGGACAACTCCTGTGGCTAGAGATTGCAAAGAAAGTTAATATGTGATCCATATATTTAAATTTAGTAAGGAAGAGGTAAAAGAGTAAATTAATCTAAATACACTTTCTCTTGTGATCTCATTCGTAAGCTTACAAACATTATTTATTCAACAAGTGATGGTTACAAAGTTTCTGCCTGAAAGATGAGGAGATCTCCAGCTATGATAAATCTCTCCAACTTTTGTTTGGATTTTGTTGGATGCTTTTTCATGCTTTTTCTTTGTGTATTTTAAATGGAAACAAAGACTCTATGATTTATTATTACTCTACTTACACACAAACACATACATGTACACACACAAACTAAAAATACAGAGAAACATCACTGAATATAAATTGAATATTAGC
The DNA here is from genome assembly GCF_046629955.1 of Centroberyx affinis. Taxonomy (NCBI): domain Eukaryota; kingdom Metazoa; phylum Chordata; class Actinopteri; order Beryciformes; family Berycidae; genus Centroberyx; species Centroberyx affinis. The sequence continues at coordinate 23,834 of NW_027281872.1, read as the reverse complement.
TGCCATGGATAATAAAGGGATTAAAGTAATAAAATGTGCCATTTTTCTTCTGAATGTAAAAGGTTTTTCAATGAGTCTTTTCTTTCTCATCTTAAAAGGCTCCAGTAATTCCAGTGGGCCCTATATTTAAGGGAGAAACTGATTCATTTACATCAATACTGCTGCACAATCAGTTTGTTTGAGCATTAATTTGAGCACTTAATGACAGTAGGCAAATGATTGATTACATGTTTTGTTTTGACCTACTGAAACCCAATACCCAACAATCATTTTGGAGTCAAAACAACTTTGAACCCGAATGAAACAGGCACTTAAAAGATTCCCATCATTCCCTTTGGGATTCAAATCACACATAGAGCGTTCCAACTGATGGGGGGGTATTGACAAAGATGACAATTTCATTTTGTTTCATCTAATTGCATGTGAAGAGGGTGACAGAGATTAAATAAATCATAAGTGTTTGATCAATCATTCAAAAGAGCGACCCTGGAAACCTTGCGGCCCAGCTCGGGGCTTTGGAGGGGCACTGGGGGTCCCAAAACCATAGGGTTCATAATTAAGGCCTGCTTTTGATCGATTTCAAAAGAGGTCTGATGAAATATTGAAGCCTCTTTGGAGAGTAAATGTCCCACTGGAACATAAAAGTGTGCATGTGTGTGTGCGCAGACATGTACAGTATGTCTGTGTGTCCCATGTGCTGCTTCACATAAATCTACATACAGTACATACAGTATTTCCATAAAAGACAATACCTATTTCCGATATGTGGATTCCAAGTCATTTTGGCCTTGATAGCAATGTATAACTGTTAGTCAGTACCTTTTTCCATTATTCTGATATTTGGTAGACATTTTTGTTTCTGATAAAACACTCCCATAAGCTTCCAGTTTTTGTGCCACATTTAAAAATCTTGAAAAAAAAACCCCACAAAAAACACCCCATTTAGCCTCACATTACAACTCAGCACAACCACTGAGTAAAAACATGTGATCCATATATTTAAATTTTGTAAGGAAGAGGTAAAAGAGTAAATTAATCTAAATACACTTTCTCTTGTGATCTCATTCATAAGCTTACAAACATTATTTATTCAACAAGTGATGGTTACAAAGTTGCCTCACACTACAACTCAGCACAACCACTGAGTAAAAACCTCCACTTTATATGCTGTGTAAGGCACAAGGACACAACTTTTTTTTAAACAAACAAATACATAAATGGCATAAATGCAATTTGGAGGTACATTTACTTGAATCCTGGAAGCCATGGGAGTGTTGAATTGGCAAAAAATTGCTACAAAACATCACAGTAATGGAAAAGGATGCTGATATTAACGATTGCAAATGCAAGAATGACACAGGCACACGTGTGAAAAACAGTTGTACTCTGCTTCAAGGACACACATGCACCATCCACACACACACACACACACACACACACAGTCAATACAACTTCAACCAAATCCAACAAAACACCCACTTTCACAGCATATAATCAGAGATTACACTATGGTACACACACACACACACAGTTAGAAACCAAGTCATGTCCTCACAGCTGATAAGAGCTGGCCCTGTGATTGACTTGTTAAGGTACGTGGTGAGCAAATCATCACCTCTGTGCGTAACACTCTGGTAGACAGGTTAATCATCAGCACCGCCATCATTGACCGCCTGACAGCTTTCTCCCTCTTTCTTTTCACATCTTATTACCACTGCCAATCAAGATGGTAAGCACTATCAATTCCACGTCTCTATCAAGTGAACAGGATAAATGGAGGATACCATTTTTTCATTAAAAATCATGACATGGAAAATGCCAGAGTCAACTTCATCATTTAAAGTTGTCAGTTCGCTAAATTAAAATGGCCGTCACCCAAATTTTGTTCGGGTAACTGTTTTTTAGAAGCATTACTGTAAAAAAAAAGTCATGACTAGGATGGCCAGCTGTAAGTAGAAAATTACTCCCTGACAACTGTTACCTCCGCCAACAGAGTTGGACGAGGTTATGTTTTCGCCCCGTCCGTCTGCCTGTCTGTTTGTCTTTTAGCAGGATAACTCCAAAAGTTATGAACGGATTTGCATGAAACTTTTCATGAAAAGGCTTTCCCTTTTTATGGCTTCTCATAATAAAGGCAAAAATCTTATAAATAAATAATCATAATTAAGGGAACAGAGCAGTATATCCCTTTTATTATGTCCGTTTTCTCGGCCCCCCTCCACAGTGAAGTCAGGCAGCTACAGTGCCGGTGTGTCTTGCTCAAGGACACTTCAGCAGGGGCGGATACTTTAACCCATCCTCCTCCTCTCTCCCACCATCATGGCACCCCATGTTGACACGACAAGACTTTCATGACTGTGGTAATGTCATCATCATGACTGTTATTGATTACTTGTGTTAAACAGAAATGTGGTTAATTAAACAAAACAAGCAGGGAAAAGTAGCAAAATAGTAATCTTCCATTAGAAATTATTGGGAGTTTCCAGAGGACACTGAAATCTCTAATCCTGAGAAATCATATCCATAATTATATAAAATGATCTGAATCACAAGTGCCACTGTACCTGGCAATCCAAACAAGGTCAACTGACTCATGAGATTGTTAAACCTTTTGAGTTACATCAAAGATACTTGGTTTCCACTTGGATTACTATGAGCAGTTAGTAAAATACAGCTCGACTTTTGCCCCCATCAACAAATCTGCCTGGCAATATTCTCTGTGACACAGCAATTATCTCTTCCTTGACCTGAGAGAGAGAGGCAGAGGTGCGAGAGAGATAGTGGGAAAGATAGAGATAGAGATAGAGATAAAGATAGAGAGTGAGAGAACACAGGATGTGGGCATGTCGGTGTATCGGACTGGGAGTACCGGTGGAGCCGTGGGATCCTGGGATCTCTGTGTCTGGCCTTTACTGAGCGCGCTCCGAATGAGCTCATCAATATTCATTGACCCGCTCTGGCTAATGTCCCCTGCGACGAGCAGAATAAAGTTGCAGAGGTCGCACACTTCACAAGGGGAGAGAGAGTGAGAGAGAATGAGAGAGAGGGAGAGAGAGAGAGAGAGAGAGAGAGAGAGAGAGAGAGAGAGAGAGAGGGAGAGAGAGAGGGAGAGAGAGAGAGAGAGTAGGGGATGATAAGAGAGTGCAAGTTTCAGAGGAAATGAGAGCAAAGAGATGCAAACACCAAAAGGGCAAAGCCTTGGGACCTGCAGGAGGTCGGGGAGTTTATTACGACTTAAAAGTGAAACACATAAAACATGCAGAGGAAACATAAGCACAAAGACAAAGACACAAACACATGCAAGGAACAGGCAAGCACAGAGAGTTGCAGATGCAATACATTACATGACAAGAAACGCGCAGTGACAAACAAACACTGTCTCTCCCTCTCTCTCTCTCCCTCCCTCTCTCTTTGTTGTGCTCTCTCTCTCTCTCTCTCTCCCTGTAGCGCAGCATGGCAACATCTGGGGTAAAGCCAGGTTGTATAACATGACACCTGAGTGTGCATAATGGTACATGCCTCCAGAGAGAGAGCGAGAGAGAGAGAGAGAGAGAGAGAGAGAGAGAGAGAGAGAGAGAGAGAGGAAGAGAGGCAGTTGAGGGCAAGCTTGTAGCCTGAAACCATCTTGACACACACCTGCTTGACGTGAAGCCACAATGCCAGCCGCCGACATTAATATTTAGCAGACACGCAAGCAGCCTTAATATTTTAATATTAAACCCATTTATGTCGAGACTCCAACCCCCTCCCTTAATCATGCATGCGTATAGGGGCTAATGAATATTCAGAGTGAGGAGGGCCAAGGAGAAGGCAAGATCCTGAACGCTCTGATGGAGTGATGGGTTAAATCTCACACACACACACACACACACACACACACACACACATACACAGACACACACACACAGAAAAGACCAGGTCTAATCGTACCAGCTAAAATAAAGTGTTTACCTGGTGCTTTAGTACAGCAAACAAGTTGTGCAAAAGTTGTTGCCTAAGTCTTCCCCTTCATCTCAGAATTTACTCTCTCTCTCTTTTCTTTCTCCTCTGGCTCCGTCCTGCACCCTCTCCTGTCACATCAACTCACCTCAGTCTCCTTTCTCCTCCTGTCTCTGTCTCTCTCTCTCTCTCTCTCTCTCTCTCTCTCTCTCTCTCTCTCCCCATCCTCTCTTTTCTTGTTTATTTTATTGCTCCCCCTCCTCTCTGGTGTATTTTGAGTGAATCGTGAGTGATCCCACTGAGATGACAAAGTGTTCTGCTCCCCGCTCCTGGCCCGGAGTTAAAAACAGAAGATAAATAATAAGTTTTACAGGAGTCGAGAGGGACAGATAAAGGTTGCCAAAACAAACGGAAGAATAGCCGGGACTTGGCTATCACGACCGCGACCCTTGGCCTGTTGCATTAGAGTGTGGCCATAAGATAGCTTCCTCAACCCCATCGCATTTATTATTCATCTGCTTGGAAAAAGACTCTGCTCTCTCTCTCTCTCTTCTTGTATAACCCTCTCTCCCCGTCCTTCGCTCATTCACTTTCATCAGACAAACCTTTCTCCATCTCCATCTCCCGTCCCTCTCCAGCTTCTCCTCTCTACATGTCCTTCACCTTTGCAAAGTTCCTCTCTCGTTTTTTTTTCCTCCTCCCATTTCCCCAGTGGCGCGATCCCTGGCTTTCTTAAATTCTCTCCTGATTTTAAATTAACACTGTCACCCCGCTAGATGAAGATTATTATGCCGATGGTTGACTTAGCCAGTAGCCAGTCGTCAATACTTAATGTGTGTGTTGGTGAGTGTATGAGAATGAGGAGCAAGTCAGTGGTCAACCACAACAAACCACATCGTTCTCTCAACTAACTAACTAACTAACAAACTACAACACTCCCCCATGTGTCTGTGTGTGCACATTCCTGTCATAACTAACTAATAGTTGCTACAGGAACGGTATAACATCCATCCATGCAGTTTTTCTTCTCTCCCTTGCTCCGTGTCTTGGATTTGTGTCAGGGCCGAGGCTATGAATCCTGGGTAATCTAGGTAGTGTGGATTTGCATACTTCAAACGGTGGCCTTAATATTTAATTATACCCCAGGTGGAGTAGGCTGAGAAGAGTACCAATCAATGCGTTACGGTGCACAGGAGAGGAGAGAGTTTGCAAGCGGAGATACACATACACACACACACACACACACACACACACACACATGCATGCACACTCATATTGAAGTGTGGGTACACATAGTCCTTGCGATACCTACACATGAATTTTGTAACTTTCTCTGCAATTGCAAAAACTCACAAGCACACTTCTATTCATACGCAAGAACAAGAGATTCAGACACAAGCACACACACACACACACACACACACAGCCCTGCGCATGTGTTTCTTACATGCTGGTAGACTCCTGCTCATAGATAATCACAGACACGTTTTAACAGCTACCATTAACATGCACCTTGACATAGACAAGGAGTTGCACTTAACAATTCTCAATTCTTCTGCTCACATGTATGGAGATAAGAACTTTTTAACACCTCATGTCACAAACTCTGTGTGCAACAAGCATGTCTGTGTATGCATGCAAATGAGTGTGTGATGTCTGTTTGAGATAGTGTGTGTATGTGTGTGTCTCTGTGTGTGTGTGTGTCTGTCTGTGTGCATGCATGTGCCCCACCCCTCCGTCACACTGTGTCCAGAAGTGGCGGCCTTCTCTAATTTTCTGGTTAATTGGTGCATACAAAATGAGAGTCACCATCCTATCTCTTCACAGAAAGAAAGAGAGACAAAGGCAGAGTGAGAGACAGAGAGACAAAGAGACAAAGAGAGAGCGAGAAAGCGCGCGCGAGAGAGAGAGTTATTCCACGTTATGATGTATTTCTGTAGTGTCTGTTTTGTGAGACAAATGTACGGTTTACCTTTCTTTCATTTTTCAGCATGAGCATTATCAGTGCACATTTGCTTTGGCAACATTATTACACAGCTGTCATACCAATAAAGCTTGTTGAATTGAATTGAATTGAATTGGAGAGAGAGAGAGAGAGAGAGAGAGAGAGAGAGAGAGGGAGAGAGAGGGAGAGGGTGGGGGGCTCACACATACATATACACATTACAAGCCACTGCCACCAAATGGCTTTGCATAAAACCAAAAGACAAGTATCAGGGAGGGGGGAAAGCAGGAAAAAAGTGAGCACCCATTAGAAATGAATGAGAATTGTGTGTCCAATCAAATCAAATCAAACCAAATCCTTGACTAAATTGAGAGAGGAAAAAGGAAAGGGAATTTTGATGAGGGAGAAATTAAGCCTTGGACAAGTCAAATAAGGGCGAGGGCAGGGTTAACATGTTGAGTTGAGAGGCTGTGTACTTGCAGACTGGAAGTTGACAGAGTGCAACTGCACAGTCTGTTCAGCTCAGCTCATCTATATTGGATAGATAGCACACTGCAAGGCCACACAGCACACCACCAAAACAGTGTGTGTGCCACAGCAAATGATCCATGACATTGACAGGGGGAAAGGGTGCTTGTAGCATGAATCAGCAATCGCTGTTGATGATCATGGGGTGATGAGCTGCGATGATGGCGCGCGCACACACACACACACACACACACACACACACAGACTCCATTTTCCTTGTGTGATCCATAACATCTGCAGGGCACACAGATGTAAAGACCTTGGTGCAATGACCAGGTTAACCTTCCTTCATTGTGTATGTGTGTGTGTGTGTGTGTGTGTGTGTGTGTGTGTGTGTGTGTGTCTGTGCGTGCATGTGTGTTTTTATTGTGAGCTTGATGTGGGCATTAAGACTAGCACTGCCATGGGATTTACAACAGTAATTACTATCACCATACTAACATCAAGGCTATATCAGAGAGGGCATTACAATACCACGCATGTGCACACACACACACACACACTCGCGCGCGCACACACACACACATACACACACTTGTAACCTCTTTATGTGCAACTTTCCACAGACAAATAACCCTGAGTATATTGTTGTTAGTGACATAAGGGCCAAACACACAAGACACACACGCACACACACACCCCATCAAAACAGACCCTCCAATCTAGACAGTGGTGACATTTGGATGCCCTGCTGTTATGACTGATCATTCAAAATGAAGTCACAAAATCCATCTCTCGCTTCAACCTCTCAACCCCTCCTTCCCTTTCCCCCTATACCCCCCCGCTACCTAAATGTCAGCATTTCAATTGGTCTCATTAATACCTCCCTTTTTAGGTGTATGTGTGTGTATGTGTGTGTGTGTGTTGGGCTGCTGTGGGAGGGAAGGAGGATGATGTATTGGAATGATAAGTGGCCTGCTGCTCTCTCTTTCCATTTCCATACCATCTCTCTCACTTTCTCTCTCTCTCTCTCTCTCTCTCTCTTGCTGTCTCTCTCTCACTGTCTGTCTCTGCTCCATCATCATTTCCCTACCATCTTCTCTCTCTCTCTCTCTCTGTCTCTCTCTCTCTCTCTCTCTTTCTCTCTCTCTCTCTGATCCATCATCACTGGGTGTGTGTGAGGCAGCGGCTGTGAATCATGCGGTGGCCTTTCCACTGACATGGCCTGGCCTGACCCAGTCTGGACACCACTGGGCTAAACAGCATCCATCATAATAGCGTTTGTCTACTCCTATCAGGCTGGCATGCTAAATGCAGGTGTGTGTGGGTGTGTGTGTGTGTGTGTGTGTGTGTGAGAACAACAAAAATCTGTCAAAAGACAGACAAGCAGGGAGAGTCAGACAGAAACATGCAGAGCACAGATGGACAGAAAGACAAACAGCCAGACAGACAGGCAGGGAGACAGGCAGAGAGGAGGAGGCTAGGACAGCCAATGTGAATAGACTACAAGACTTTCCAGATCCTTACTGACAGTGAGGATCTGAAGATTTCTTGACATACTGTCAGAGAGGTGTGTGAACAAGGCGATGAGGCAAGGATGGAGGATCACACAGTAAGTGACTCAGATCTGTAGGAATACACAATTCAGCCTTGAAACATGCACAGTCCTGTTATCAGGAGACTTAAAAAACGAAAAAGGAGATGGAAAGCCAATAATCCTTCAGCTAAATCAGCTGCAATAATCACAGATACTGTAGCCTGAATTCAAATCTGACCAGTAGATGGTTCTGCCAACACCAGAAGGTAGCATTCAACTTGTTTGTGCACACAGGAGTTGAAGTGGGCCTGTGGAAATATTTTTAATAATTAGAAATAAGGCAATACTTAATTATCCCCCTCCACAGGAAGGTCAGACACTCAGGGCGGATGCTTGCCAACATGAATCCAGGTGTTCCCGTTTATGGATGATCTGCTTACCCTGCTGCCCCAGTGTCACAGCAGCAACTCAACACTGTTATTATCATTCAATAATTTGCTTAGTTGCTTAGTTCTGCATTTTACTCACCCACAGGTGCAGATACTTGACCATGTCACACTACATGATCATCTATGTCAACTGTTCTTCAGCTATCACCACAAAATCTGCTCAGATCTGGAAATGGACACTACTGTATATGTGAGGAGCTGCAATGTTTTGACCTGCAGCTAGTGTGTAAGCATTGTGTAAATGTCTTGTAATGTGTAAAAGCATTAATTAACCGAGCCAATTCAATGCATGTTATACTCAGCAAATAAAACCGATTCTGAAAATACAAAACAAAACAACCTGTAGTTCCTGTAGGCTTCCAAGTAATTTTCATTCCCTCAAATCCCCTCCCTCTCTCTTGATCAGTGAACTAATTTCTATAATCCATGCTCTTTCATGGAATTATATATCTCTTTTCAAAAAACTTTTGAAGCGTCAGTTTTTTTTTCCCTTTAGATTATAAAAAATCATTCAAGGATTTCCGAGGCCCACAGACAGTCCTGTGAAATAAGTTTTGCTTTGCTGTTTTGATCCGTCAATGGCATTTTGATTTTGTTGATATAGGGGAGAGAGAGCAAGAAGAGAGGGAGAGTTATATACTCTGTACGAGAGAGAGAGCAAGAGAGAGACAGAGAGAGAGAGACATAGAAAGAGAAGGCAGAAGAGAATGTTTCTTGATCCACTGCATAAGAGAGGGAAAAGATGGAGAGACGAGAGCTTCATTTCCAAGATCAAAGCAGCGTTTTCTTCAACCTTGTTACTCAGTTACATCTCTTTCCTGAATTAAGACAGACAGAATGTGGGTATATATGTATGTGTACGAGTGTGTATGTATGTGTGTACATGTATAAATATGTGTGTGTGTGTCTAAATGCATGCGTGCTTTTGTACATTTATGCATACAGCTGCGAGCGTGCGTGCGTGTGTGTGCGTGCGTGTGTGTGTGTGTGTGTGTGCGCACGCGGTTAGTTTGCAGCTGCCTTTGATCACAGACGACAGTGCTAATCAGACGCCTTTGTCAGAACAGCAAACAGACAGAGACAGAGAGGGAAGATGTGAGAAACTCCAACTTAAACATACTACTGCTATCGTTTCCTCTCACAAACTGTGGCTTGACAGCCCGGTTGTCATGGAAATCACAGCAGGCAAGAGTCTGTTTGTGTGTGTGTGTGTGTGTTTGTGTGAGAGTGCATATGTATGTGTGTATGCAAGGGAGGGACAAGTATGCAGTGAGTGATGTATGTGTATATGTGTTTACAAGAATGTGTGTGTGTGTGTGTGTGTGTGCATGTGTGTGTGTCTGTCTCATGGGTAGCCTGGGGGACACAGTTAGAAGGGAGTTGTGCTGATTAGTTGAGGGACTCGGGGGGGGGGGGGGGCAGAGGGGAACAATACCAACTCCTTTCCTTCTCTTCCCACTCTCCCCTCTGTCGTTTCTCTGTCAAAGCCTGTTTCCACACTTTTCTCTCAAGGCACACCACTTCTTTCTCCTCCTCTTCCTCCAACCCCCCCACTCCTCTCTGTCTCTCTGGGTGTAAGCTGGCATCATGAGGTCAGAGAGGGGCACTACCATGTCTCTGGTGTGGCCTTGGGGCACCAACACACTGGCATCAGTGCCAGCTCTGCCCACGGCGGTGCCAGCTTGGCCAACACAATTATTCTGCCACCGCTCTCGGCGGGGCAACAGGCAGCGGAGACAATGAGACAACGCTCTAATTAGGAAGCAAAATCTAATAAATAAAAAAAACAGTGCTTGTGTGTACTTGCATATAAGTAAGTGTGTTTTTTTGTGTGTGTGTGTGTGTGTGTGTGTGTGTGCTTGAATCTGTGAATACATGTCTTTGTGTGTATATGTGTACAGATGTGGACATGCACAAAAATTAGTACACGCATAGACACATAAGACTAATCAAAGTTAAACAACAAGACATTTGGCTAAGAAATCCTACTCCCACATTTAAAGGCTGTTTTTTTGCCTTAGGGAAAGACAAGAGAAAGTAGCACTTCATCTGAAATTAGTCTCACTCTTACAGCGAGACTTCTTTTACAAGATTAATTAACTGATCCCCTGGATGTAGGCTCTCTTAAGTGTGCATGTGTGTGTGTGTGTGTGTGTCGTCAGAGCCTGCCAAATGTCAGGAGCGCACCCAATTAGTTAAGGAGGCTGGACCCACACACCTGTCTACCTGCTCTGACAATGGCCCAGAGCTGTGCGCATACATTTACACATTAATTAACCAGCTCGAGCCATTAATTAGTCAGTCGGGAGGCTTAATGAGTAGCCACTCAAGGATAGGTTACACTAGGGAGGGGGAAGGACGCATGCACACCCACGCATACAAACATACACACATGCAAACATCCAACACGCTCAGACAGAGATACATTACACATGCATGCAAACATAAAGAGAGCTTACAAACGCATGTACACATGCACACATACACAGTTGGGTTGCCACATTTTCTACAAGATTAATTCAAATAAAACCATTTCTAGAGGAAACATTTAAGACCAAAGGGCCTTCGTCGTCAAGGCACTTGCTCTTTGGTCTGGCGGACTTCACTTCTTAAGACCTGTTTCTACAGTTATACTTTCATCTAATGATGTTTCTCTTTCCATTATTGATCCACTATCATGGTGTGTTGGTTCCACTATCATGGTGCCTATCATCGCCTCCCCCGTTATCCTTATCCTGTACCAACATATCACTGAAAATGTTAAAACTGACTCTATGTACGCTTTGTAAAAAAGGGTCATTAGGGTGTTGTCAACTTGGGACCTGGCTACTTTCCTAAAGTTCTGTCAGGAGATTGGAAATCATTTCAAAAATTAAAATTCAGGTACATTCAGACATGCATAGGCAAACCAACCCACTAGGCGCATCTTTTTTCCCTAAAGTAGATAATGTTCCATAACGGGACCGCAGATGTCACCGTTCACATGTTTCATGGTGGGACCAGTGAATCAGAGTGACAGGGAGCAGACATAATATTCCTTCATTCATCCATCCATCCATCCCTCCGCTTCATCACCCCCGCCCCATTTCTCGTCTGCTCTCCCTCCACTTATCTGCTCCCTCTACCCCATCATTCCCCCAGCCCGCAGCCCCTCCTGCCCTCCCCCCTGCTGTTTTCCCCTCTTCTTCTTCTTCTTCATCCCTCCCTACAGCAGTACAGTGCCTCCATCCCTCCCTCTATCTCAGGGCTGAGTGATGTGTGATGTGGCTGCTGGAGCATGTAGACTCACACATAAAGGTTAAAGCCTTCTACTTTAACCAGTCGTGCGTGCATGTGCGTGTGTGTGTGTGCGTGTGTGTGTGTATCTTTGTGTGTGTTTGATTGCAGTGTGGGTCATTATTATTTAAGTATGTTGGGATACAAGAAAGCAGTGGTGGTAGCCATGAGCATGTGATCTGGAGCACATTCATACAATACAGGTCTGTATTGTCTGTGTCTTTCAGTGAAACATGCACTTGATTGTCACAGCATGTTTCAAATGAAAAGACAGTTTCTAGGAAACTCTGTGTGTCTCTGTGATGCTGAAAGAAAAAAATAGTTGTGCAAATGAAAAGTGAACGGTGAGGGCCATTTCTTGGAATAAGCTTTATTGGAAAACTCACAAGACTGTGTATATGTGCGTGTGCGTGTCTGTGCGTGTGTGTACATTTGTGTTAGTGTGTGAGTTAGTGTGTGCGTGCAACCATAGTAATCTCATGCTGAGTGGTCCGGTCCTCAAGGCCCACATACTTGCTCCCATTCCCCCAACACTGCGCCTTGTTTATCACTATTTCTAAATGCGAAGAAGACTGAAAGATGCTGAGCTCAAACAAAGGACACCATAATCCACCGATACATTCATGGAATAAAAACTATTACCTTTTTAATATTTAATACCCAGCATTCAATGTAATGACCTTGGAGAAAAAAAACAACAAAACAAAACAAAAAAACACATCCATAGCCATCCATAGCCTACGTCAAATACCAGTGTTTTGGGCACTTGAGATTAAAGTAGTTTCTCAAGTAATGCATACTTAACACTGACATTGGTACTCTGCTAGTAAGATGGCTGATGACTCACAGGTGCTTGTGTGTGTGTATGTCTGTGTGTGTGTGTGCGTGTGTTACCTGTCTATCTTTGAGGACAGCCTGAGTTCTGTAGAGGAGCAGAAGGCGAACGTCGGCGTCTCTGAGACTGAAGTTGCTCTCCAGGATCTGCAGCACATCGATCCGAGGCCGCACTGGCAGCGCCGCGTCGCCGCAGAACGGACGCAACCACGCCAGCAGGTCATCTGATGTCACCACACTGTCACTGAGAGAGGAGGGGGGAGAACGACAGAGACAGAGAGACAGAGAGAGAGAGAGAGAGAGGTACAAGTTACAAAAAATTCTGCCTTATCATTTATCATCAGTGCCCTAAATTAACTTTTTGGCTCACCTAGTGAAAAAAATAAATTTACCTTCCAAGATTTTTTTTACCAGCTAAAATAATCAGATACTGAGTGAAACTTTCAATAAAGAGATAAGTAGATTTAGAGTTTCAATTTAAAACTTGTTCACTCAATTATACAATGGATCTTTTTTTGTCTTTGTCTTCTTTTTTTTTTGGGTGGCTTCACATCTGCTATGAGTCGCCAAATGGGAATAATGTTAAGTTTTAACTAATATTAGGCTAGTTAAATAGATAGATAGCTAGATAGATATTTAGATGCTACCACCTTGTGTAAAAGCTGGAGTAATGGCAGCCAATCAGGAGCCTGTTTGATAGATATAGATAGATGTAGATATACCCACACGTTTATGGGAGAAAGAGAGTGTCTATGTGTGGTCTTGTTTGCTATTCTTGTGAGTTTTAGACCTTCTGAGAGAAGACATTATTTTAAAGTGAGGTAATTTTGGCGTCACTTCTCCTAAAGGGTTTTTTAGAGTTAGGACTTGGTTTTAGGGTTAAGGTTAGAATTAGGAACAGGTTTAGTTTAGGGTAAGGGGTAAAGTTAGGCATGTAGTGGTTAGGGTTAAGGTTAGGTTTAGGTTTTAAGGAATTAATGTAGCCAATAAAAGGTCTTTACAAGTATAGTAAGACAATTGTGTGTGTGTGTGTGTGTGTGTATGTAACCTACCCGCTCTGCACATTGTTGTGCACAGCGGTCACCATGGCCTCCAAGACCCGGAGGGGTTGTGGGTAATTTGTCAGGGCATCTGGTTCTCCACTGAAAAACAAACCGCATCATTACAATCGTCTTACACAATGCGCTAATTAGGATAAGACTTTCAAATTAACACAACGTCCAGGGACAACAACTGCGAGGAAATCAAAAGGCTTCTTTTCAGGGACAGTGTGCCGTTAAAAAACATCTCTGGCAGTGAGTAAATCATGTTTGAAGCAGATGCAGCTTTGGAAAAGATAATTGCCGAAAAATTATTTAAAAACCTAGAGACATGAACCAACTGAAAATCATTTAAATCCATCTCCAACATTTCATGTACACAGGCCCTGTGAGTATTCAACACTCTATAATGTTTTAATCATTTCAGGTTAATAAAAGATGTTTCTCTCTTCAAATAAGGTTTGAATGAGTTTGGGTTATTGGCACCAAATAGTAGGTGTGCTTAAAAGGTTTTTTTCATATGTGATCCTTCTGCAGCGTCATTAGTGTATTTCCTGGCACGGCTGTGTTTTCTGCTGCAGTGTGCGCGCGCGTGTGTGTGTGTGTGTGTGTCGCCAGAGGAGGGCCATTTTTCACAGAGACAGAGAGGGGAAAAAAAAGGTAATTTCCCCTGACTCAACTCCACTTTGCTGCTGGGCTTATGTGTGCGCACACACACACCACACACACACACACACACACACACACACACACACACGCACACACGCACACACGCAAAAACACATGTACACATGCACACAACATACAAATGATCTGGCAGGAGGTGGAAAGACGACGCAGCATTTTTACATTGCATTTTGCCATTCACGTTTTCTCTTCCGAGCACACAACACACATACACACAAACACACTAACACAGAATAGTTATGACAGATACAAAAGATGGCCATTAGTGTGAGGCTCAGGTATGCCTGCTGCACCGGAGTGAAGGCTTAGAGAGAGCCGAAAACAAGACTGGCTCATTCATACCTGCCAAACACAATGCTTCCAGAAAGCCCCAAAACAACTGACACACACATACACACACACACACACACACTCTCTCTCGCTCTCTCTCACATACACACACACACACACATACAGCCACAGAGTCACACCAGAATACAAAAAAGGATATTCATATGCAAGAACACTGAGTGACACATTCAAAGAAAGAAAAAAACTCCAGTGAATACATAAGCCTGTGTGCGCACACACACTCAGACAACACACAGAACACACACACACACACACACGCCCTTTGTAAGCGTGTTGGTGTGGGAGCAGAGTGAGATCTGGAGGGGAACAGCTGTATCAGCCCGCATTAATTATGAACAGATAATGAATCAGAGAAAGGGGTAAGAGCGTGTGTGCAAGAGATAGAGTGTGTGTGTGTGTGTGTGTGTGTGTGTGTGTGTGTGTGTGTGTGTGTGTGTGTGTGTGTGTGTATGTGTGTGTGTGTGTGTGTGTGTGTGTGTGTGTGTTTGTGTGGGACAGTGCACACGTGTGTGTATACGTATGTGCATGTGCACGTGCATCTTCTGGGGTGTGTGTGAGTGTGTGTGTGCATGCAGGTGTCATCTATCTGCATCACGCGCCATTGAGCAGCCATAAAGAAGCAGGAAATGAGGCAGGAACATAATCAAGGTGATTGGCTCTCATTTATCAAGCCAATCAGATGGCCCGATGATATCTGGCCTGTCAGTAAAGCCTTGCTCATTGGTTTGTCAGTATCAGCGCATAGAGGCTCCTATGGCAAAAGGGACAATAAATGTGACGTTCTTAAAGAAAAAAACCTAACCTGAAAATAAGATTTAAATGTATGCAGCTTTTACATGAAAGCAAAACAACATCCTCTAAGATGTTTAGTTGCTGTTTTATTATGAGATGTTTCATCAAAGAGCATCAAGAATCAAAGAATCAATGTTTCCAGTAGGTTGTTTTCGGATGTCAAGGCGTGCAATATCCCAGCATTATTCAAGGCCCTCGAACCTCGCGGCTCTGCAGAGATGCCGGGGTGAATCATCTCTCCCTTCCTTTCGAAATGCAGGAAGCAGGAAGACGCCAATAAAACGCTGTGAGCCCAACTCCCAATGGCAGCTACTGTAGATACCACTCACCACTCGAGCCATTTGTTTTGACACTGTTTTCCCCTGACACGCTGAGCCCAAAGTGGACCGATATACAGGATAATTTCAGATAACAACCGCAAGGGATCAGGTAGGTGGTGTGTTGAGGTGGCACTGTCCTTCTTCAATTTTTTAGAATGCACACCATAAAGCCTGCGTTTGCGGGTGGAAAAAAAAATATACTCGCCTACCCGTAATCCGTTTGAAAAAAATATATGTATGTAATGTGACAAGACAGGTATGAAGGAGAATGTGTAGATGCTAATGTGCTTTGACAGAGTGCGACTGTGAATGTGAAAGACATTGAAATAAAGGCAAAAGAGAATTTCATGTACTGACCTGACAACTTGATTTTTCTCCTGCCTTCGTGAGTGTGTGTGAGTGTACTGACAAGAAGACTTGGCTATGCGCCCTGCGTCGAGTTTGTTGTGTGGTGTGTGTGTGTGTGTGTGTTAGTTGGGGGATGGGTGTTTTTTGCTACCCACACATATAACTTGGTGGGAGAGAAACAGCAAAAACACATCACCATCCAACTCAATGCAGTCCCAGAATGATTTGTTATATTTATTATTTTTATGTAATTGATGTTGAGAATTGAGAATTGTAGTTGTAGTAATAATGGTGTAGGATTTTTTTTGTTACATTGTTCACATTGTTACATCTCTATGTAATATGGCAATACAAATGTTTGAATTTTGTAATACCAATAAAGAACAATTGAATTAAATTTAAATGAACTGAACTGAACTGAACTGAACTGAATTGAATTGAATTGAATTGAATTGAATTGAATTGAATTGAATTGAATCGAATCGAATCGAATTGAATTGAGAGAGAGAGAGAGAGAGAGAGAGAGAGAGAGAGAGAATACCTGAGTGCGGACACTACTCTCTCCACCGCGTCATGTAGTACAGTTTTGACAGACAGGTCCAGAGGTCCAACGGCCACGTGCAGCAGCTCTCCAATTCGATCTAGTGGCTGCCCATCAGTTGCCATGGTGACGGCCAGCTCGTGCACCTTTGACCTCTCGGAGCGGGACAAATCGTAAACCTGGCTGTAACCTTGCAACTGCTCCTGGAAAAAACAGTAACACAATAAGAGAGAGAGTTGGTGTACTGTGCTGCCAACCCATCTGACCTTACAGGAGAGAGATGAAAAAGAAGGAGAGAGAAAAGAGAAGAGAGAGACAGAGAGAGATAGTGGGAGGTGAGAGACTAACCCATACTTAAGAAACCATACACATAGTGGATTGTTTGCTCAAAAAGACAAAGACGATAAGAAAAGATGAGAAGAGAAGAGAGAAAGGAATAATGATGAGAGACAGTCGAAGAGAGAAGGGCCAATAAGAAGAAAAGGAGAGAAAATAGAGACACAGGAATAGAGGACAGAAAAGGAAAGTGAGAAGAGAAGTGGAGAGTGAGTGAGAGGAGAGAAGTGGCGGTGAAGGAGCTGTGAAGTTTGCTGAGTAAAGTTTGTTGTTGAGCGCTGTGTTCTCTACAGGTATTAACCCACTGGCTTGAACCTGCTCACCCTCTCTATTGTCCTCCACTCCTTTGCTTGTTTTTCTCTCTCCCAATAAAAAGGGCTGAGTCTGGAAACTCAGAGATGGTATTTGTTTGGGTTTGTGCGTGGGTGTGCGACTGTGTGTGCGTGTGTTTACTTAGATGTGAACACTGCCTGCATGTGTAAACATACCTGCATGTATTATCAGTGTGATGCGGTATGTATATGTTATTGAGTGTGATAATGGTCATGTGTGAGCGTGCCTGAAAACCTACATGTTCAGTACTACATGTGCAGTAATTCCCAATGCAGCAAGAGACTGCAGTTTGCTGCACTATTAACGCACAGTTGAGCTTACCAGAAATAAACTCTTTGTAAAATTCACAACTGTAAGCAGTAATACATATGAATTATGCTTTACTGCAGCACATTAAGAAAGAATAAGTAGTGAAATAAGTAGTGAAAGTAGTAGTGGCTGAGCAGTAATGAGGCATCAATTTAGAAAGCATGTTTCTATCCATCAAAAGCTATTCTATACCTGGTTTCAGTCTTCTTAGTAAACTCTTTTCTCTTGGAATCCAAAACTGATTGAGGGGTCTGTAAATCCATAAGTAGAGCGTGGCACTACTGCAAGGATTAGAGGTTTCATTCCCATTGGGGCCACCCATGCTGAAAACAAATCCACTCATGGTACATTAAGGCGTTTTGGATAAAAGCATCCACCAAGTGGTAGATGTTGATGGCAGTGATTTTGCAGAATATTAATCAGAATTCACCCTGTTTTAATACTCTACCGTATTTCATTCAGTCTATCCAATGTCTAAGGAACTTGGAAAGGCTTTACGACAGAACTATTAACTTCTGTTTTGGGGCCCGTTTTGATCTTCCCACAGCTGTCCCACAACACTGACCCACTCTTTGAAAAACGCCGCACTGTACCATGTACAGTATCTGCAGTGTGTAATTTGCTACCCTCATCGCAGGGCAAGGCGCCTGTGGTGGATTCCTCTACGAGCCGGGATCATTACCAGCAGCTAGTCAGGTACACTTGATAAATGACTACAGTATAGCCAAACGGAGCCTACAGGGCTTTTTCTATCTATCTTTCTCTACCTATCTGCCCTTTCCTGTTCCTTATTTCCTCTTAATCTATCTCCGAGGATACAATCGCTTCCAACACGAGTAGAAGGAAAGTTACATTGCTCTGATGTGTGTGCGTGTGTGAGTGTGTGTGTGTGTGTGTGTGTGTGTGCGTGCACCTGTGACTTTAGCCTACAGCTCTACCCAATGTGTTTTTTTAATGCTTGTATCTTCTTGGTTATTATGGAAAGTATGTGCTTTTTAGCACAGATAAAGCAAGGGCCGTGTGTTATTAACTTGCACAGTGTGGGGGTCAGAAATGACCAGTTTTCATGGGTATCCTATGGTCGCATAGCAACACTCAGCTCGCCAAATCGTGATGTCCCCTCCAGTGGATCTCCACCCTCACATTTATTTTCACACACACACACACAGCCACAGGGAGGTGACGGTGGGGTAAGTCAGTGTGACTTTGCTTAATGAGATACAGCATGGTATATATGGCCATACAGCAGGGCTCATTTGAAACAGCAGCCCATAGATTTACATTAATATACCCTTGACTGGTCCCAGTGAGGCTGGGAAGAGCTTAGTCGAGCAGAACCACCCTAGACATATATATACACACACACACACACGCACACTCACTCACTCACTCACTCACTCACTCACATACGAGTAAGTACAAGCAAGCACCACACACACACACACACAAACAAACAAATATATATACACACAGACACAACCTGTCCAACTAAAGGTGATCCCTTAGGGGGGTAAGGAAATAGGATGTGTGAGTGATTGATGCGTGTCTTTCACTGGAATCTGCGTGGCAATCTGTGTCTGAGTCAGTAAGTCAAAAGTTAAAGGAATACACCAGGTTTTTGGGAGATTGACTGGTTCAGCTTACCCCTTAAGTGATGAGAACAAAAACACCAAAATCATCCATGTGTCCTCAGTAGATCATTCCCTAATTTCATGCCAAAACTTAGCATAGACCATGCTGAGCGATAGCAGGGGACTAGCTTTATCAAAAGTAAGAACACTGACCTTTAAGTAATAAAAAGTTGCAGTAGTGGGTTTTATTATACGGCCTGTAAATTCATACATTTTAAAAATAAAATATGCACTCAATCTAGCTGATGTAGCCATGGTTTATTTTTGGTACTATTTCAGGTGAGCAACCATGTATTCATCCACTGCACAGTGATTTTTAGCTGCACACAGTCTCCTATCACTCACTTTGTTTACTTCCTATTTAAACAAGAACACTGTATGTTATTTTTATATCATATTTCTTATGAATTTTTGTCTCCTATTTTTCTCCTACACAAAGCTGCCAAACTTAGAGCTGCTACAAATTCTCAAATTCTCATTCAACTCTCAATCTACCAGGGGACTCATGGATGATTTTGGTGTTCATGACCTAATCACTTAACGGGTAAGTTAAGTGATGGGCAAATATCTCAAAAACGTGGTGTATTCCTTTATAACTGATCATTCACCACACATTAACACAACAAGGTTTTCTCACTCTCAAAAACAAAATGGCTCAGCAGGCAGGTAGGTGGGGTTTACCTGCTGGCTGTCTTTGAGTGACAGGATGAAGGCATGGCCCAGAGTGTCCAGGTGGGCCTGCGACTGCTGCAGGTGGGCCAGAGCCTCATCAAAAGCCATCCCTGCTGGGTTTGCCCCATCCTGCTCCACGTTGCCGTCGCCTCCTCTCTTCCTGCTCCTCTCTCCCAGCTGGCGCAGGGCTTTGGTGGCTCGCTTTATCACCTCCGACCTCGTCTGGATGCTCAGCTGGAGAGAAGGACGGAGGAAGAGGAGGGGGAGGGAAAGCAAACGGGGGTGGGGTGTAAAATGGTAAGGAGGAAAAAGAAGAGAGAGAGTGAGAGAGAGAGAGAGAGAGAGAGAGAGCGAGAGAGAAGGCAAAGAAAGAGAGAAGCACAGGTTACGCGTATTTAATTCCAACTTAACATGGAGAGTTGAAGAGAGGCAGGCTTACCTGATCTGTCTGCGTCAAAATACTGTCAAGGACCTGAATGTGTGGCTTGTGTGTGAGTTGTGTCTGTGTGCGTGTCTGTGTGCGTGTGTGTGTGTGTGTGTGTGTGTGTGAGATCATAGCTGCCAGCCTGGTGTAATTGATTCTATTCAGTGAGAGCAGCTTAACCATTCATGAGGAGAAGAGAGGGCCCTTGGCTGTGGGAGGTTTTACACCCTTGCATGGACGCACACAGGTATTGACAAGCCACGGACACACACACACACACACACACACACACACACACACACACGGTCACACACACCTCATTATTTTGCATTCTCCATATATCTCTGCTCTGACTGACATTTTTCTCTGTCAGGATTGGATGATCACTCAAATGGAGTTTTCAGATAAACCTATACAATGTCCTTGAAGGGTGTGTGTGCCTGTGCATCTGTGTGTGTGTGCTGTCTTGTTGTTTTAGGCGCGAGTGTGTGCACACTGGTTTGTCTGAGTGTGTGCATATCTCCTCTCCTCTCCTCTATAGAACCAGAGGCAGCATTCGGAGCCGTCAATTGGCAAAGCATTAGGCAGGGTTTGAAAATGGGTTGGAGGTCTGGCAGGGGAGGATGCTTCCACTAAGGAGGGTATCCATGATCGATACTTCAGAGGGGGAAAAATGCCAATACTCTCCACTTCCCTTCAAAACATCCCCCCCTAAGAGGTAAGATAAGCCCCAGCCTTCCTTCTCCCACCTTGGCCTCCTGGGGAACGGATCGATCCATTCTGGGGTGCGATGGGGGTGTGAAAGGTCAGGGGCATTTGGATCCGCGAGAAGGGTCAAAGTTTTTCCTTTGAGGGTTTATGAAGGGATAGAGAAAGGAAGGATGATGGGAGAGGGAAGGGGGGCATGGTGGGTTTGTTAGAGCTAATCTGTGTGTTAAAAAGCACAGTGGGAAAGTAGTGCCTGCTGGGAATTGGAGTTTAATTGGCTCTGAAGTAGAGGGGGATCAATTAGCTCTCCCAGAGACAGAGGGAAGGAGAAGGGGCAGAAGGCAGAAATGGAACAGGAAGGAAGGTCTGGAAGGAGGAAGAAAGTGTGGCAGTTTGCCAGTATGAAAAAGCAGTAGGCTACTATTGATAAGGGGCGCTGAGGCACTTTAAGTTCTCTGCAGGACAATTTTTCAGAGTGCAGTAATTATATGGCTGACATATCTTGTGCAATTTTACAATTTCTTTTATAAATCATGACTGGTATATGCTTTGAGGCGACAGAGTGAGGATGTGAATAGAATAATATATTTAGAATTCGGCGAGGATTTTTGACGTTCCAAAAATTGAGCCGAAGGCATGAGAGACGACAGGTCCGGCGATGGAGTGAAGGGGAGAGAGGAGTGCGACAGCGTGATTTAGTGGTTGGAAATCCCCACAAGCTTTGCTCTTAATATGGTATGAATCCTGTCTGGGTGGCTGCCTCAAGCCAGCTACCTTGTGTGCCGCAATTACACCTTGTCTCTCTGCCTCCCTCCCACTGGCCCTGGTCTGAGACAATGATAGAAAACAGAGTCTTCTTCACGCTGGACTATGTCATACCTCTCTCTCCTCTTTGTTGTCTATCACACACTAAACTATATGAAAAAAGCTAGCCAACTTTCAGGGGGAAAAACAACAAAAACAAAAGCTGTTGTTTGGTCCAATCGAGGCTTACATGGTTGGCTGCCTCAGGGGAGAAGGTGATGTCGTCCAGGAAGTGGACAGCGTCAGCAGGGACCAGCCTGTCCAGGTATTTGGCGCAGGTGTCGTAGGCGTGGAGGAAGTCTTGGTCGGTCTGCGGGGGTCTCTTCAGGAGCTGAGGGTCTCCTTTCCAGAAGAGCCTCCGCAGCCACACTGCATGGACGGCACTGGAGGACAGCGTCGCCCCTCCGCCGCCGGGCGCAGGCAGCCGATTGGCGAGTTTGGAGATGGACAGCACGTTCTGACTGGTCAGCACCGGGTCCAGAGCGGCCAGCGGATCCGAGGATTCATCGGTCAGTTTACGGTAGTCTAGGCCTGGGAGAGAGAGAGACAATATTTGTTGCATCAAAATGTGGTCAAGCTATAACTTTTGACATTAAAATAACAATAAATAAACAGGATATATACCTTCAGTCTGTGTGCATATGCCTAAAACCCCCGTTTTCCTGAAATTGGCTTTTCTAATGTTTGGGACACTTTGAGGCACGGCGAGCAGTGCGCTGGGTTATGGCTATCAAGCGCAGGGAAGTCACAGCAACAACAATGGTAGAAAGCAGTAAGAAATGAAAGAACAGCCAAGTTAAACATTCAGCAGACAAAACAGGAGTCAACACCGGCGTTGCTTTTTCTATATTCCAGAGTGGATGCCAGAGTGCGATGTTTACAGATGCCAGTTACCTCAGCCTCAGGCTAGATGCCGTTTCAAGATAGACAGCTCATCAAGGTGAGTGACAAGTGTTGGGACGTGAACTTGACCAACCGAGGGAGAGGAGCACAGCACTAACAACACACTTCTGTCTGAAGGCAAAAGGTTGCATATTGCATCTTTAATACTATGTCTCTATTTCCTATATAGAGTATTTTCTGAGGGAAACACTTTTTGGGATGCATTTGTAAATATGATCATATGTAAAAACTCAAATAAGTAATAAACTGATTTGACAGGACTCATTAATAAGGTCAGCTTTAATGTGAAGTTTTACATTATGGCAGATATTATATAAACTCTCAAGATAGACAATACATGGTGGAATGTGTAATATAATGCATATATTAATACATCAATTAATATATCAAATGATTTGACTTTACAAAGTGTCTTCAGTAAATTAAACTTTTCCTCCACTACACTTTCAAACATAGAAGCATGTACACTAAAAAAACAAAAGGCATCTTCAGGCATTGTGCATATTAGCACATACAGTATATCTACATGCCAAGGTAGGATATATGGCTTAATACAAACTGTACAGGGTGAAAAGCCTAACGTTCAACATGCTGAACCCTATCCAACAGTTCACTATTCAAAAGGTGACACTTTACAACAAAGGTCAACTGAATGTACTGTATATGTGAGATGTGAAAGTCTGTATAAACCATACTCTACTTCCCAGGTAATTACATTGATTTGATGTGTCAGAAAGTGGGACAGTATGTTCAATTTGTCATTACATGATAGAACTGATGCACAGAAACCAGAAGGGAAAAGGTTGATAAGAACAACAAAGATTGCGTGTGTACAGTGTGTCTGTGGATTTGTCTGTCTCCCAGAAAGTGTGTGTGTGTGTGTGTGTGTGTGTGCGTGTCTGCCAGTGGTGTGCTCTTGGTCTCCAATGCTATCAGACAGACACATTACGGTGGCAACACCACAGCCCGTCTGGGCTTTAAATATTTAACACTGGTCTGCCTGTGGGGAGGGCTCTGTCAACACTGCTCTGAATCACTCCATCCACACACACACACACACACACGACCATGTACAGACACTGATGAGCACACACACATTAAACGCAGACAGCCACAGACAGACACGCAGACCATAGATAAGAGTTACATGCACTTACACATGTACACACTCTCTCTCTACCTCTTCC
>NW_027281871.1:7500-78553 GCF_046629955.1 Centroberyx affinis | reverse complement strand
TGTGTCTCAGAGGGATTTACACAGAAACTAATTCCTTATTCCTCTGTGTGTAACATGGCAACTGAACCGACTCGGTTTTAGATCGCAATTGCAGACGTCTGTGCAGTAAGAGGTGGAATATTTCTGTCTGCCAGTGCTACGTTTCTCCGCATCTGATTCAACATTTATTTACTGGCATGAACAAGGTCTGCGCATTTTCCGGCGGCATCTGCCACGCTTTGGCCAGTTTGACTCCGACTGCGACCGCTAATCTGAAAAAAAAAAGAGCTAATTTCCCAACGTCCTCCTCGGGTCCCCCGACGGCTGTAGAAGACCCGAGCTTTAAGATACAGCCTTTTCCAAAAGCTGGAACGCGGTCCCGCAGGTCCGAGCCCATTGGGGGAGCGCCGGGGGCCGGAAGGAAGAACAGGAAGACTTGTTAAAAGGGAAGATTTAGGGTCACCCGTCCCGGAGGAGCGGCCGCTACGAGGAGACGACGGGGGTTGGGAGGTTTTAGCATGCGCAAAGTCTGCTCATCCACTTGTTGCTTTGATGAGGGATAAAAGGCTGTCATGAAGTACAAGTTCACGGAGCTCCGGGCAATGATAGACTCATCCGTCCTCAACAACATTTCCTCTTCCTTGTACTTACTTCTTCCTCACTCATGCAATTTTTTCCCCTTCTTTACGTTTTTTTTTCTTTCTTTTGGGCATTTAGCTGACGTTCTTACGACTTGGCTGGAAGCGAGCAGGTAGAGGGGGTTCGGTCAGTGTCTTGCTCAAGGACACTTCAACAGGACACATGGCTGTTGACGGATACACATTGAAATGTTGCGTGGATTGAACCTGTGACTGGGTCTGGGTCTCTTTAACCAGTGAGCCACCCTGCCGACCCTTTAGAAAAGAGAGTGTGAGAGAGTGTGAAGCTTCAACTTCCCTCTGTCTCTCCCCCGTCTCCATCTCGCCCTCATCTTACCCCCCCCCCCAGCCGCTGATGAAGAAGCAAAGAAAAGCAAAAGACTGTCTTCCCCCCCCTCCGTAGTTTTCCATTTTCAAGCAAGTTAACGCAGCCTGATTCGCATTTGCGAGCACTTTGGGCATTCGGCGGGGGAAAGAGCAGGTCGTGTTTAAGTCTTGTTTGAAGACGATCAGGGTAAAAGCCTTTTTTATTGGCAGGTCATGCCGCTTGTTAAGACAGTGACGCGGGTGACTAGGCTGTGCTGTTAGCCTCTGCGCCCCAGACTAACACAGTTGTTGTTTCACAAGTTGGTAACAGTCAGTCAAATCAGCAGGGAGAGAGAGAGAGAGAGCGACAGAAAGGCAGAGAGAGAGGAAGGGGGTGAAAGAGAGAGAAGGGAAATGGGTAAACAGAGTGGATATAGGGAGTTGATTTAGTCGACCGGGCTGCTAACAAATCAACTCAACGGCGTGCTAACACTTTACACACACCGCCAAAGTACAAAGCAACTTTCTCCCTCCCTCCCTCCTCCTCCTCCTCCTCCTCTTCCTCCTCCTCTCTGCTGTTCTTGTAGTTATGAGCTGTGTTAAGTCTACAGTTTATGCAGGAATCTTTCCATCGAAAACTAGCTCTAAAACAAGCCAAGAAAGTGTTGCTATGAGTTCACAGCGGCAAAGGACAAAGTACAAGCTCTCGTTGTAAAAGTATTGAAGTATTGTTATCTCCGGACGGGGCGGGACGGGTGGCGGGGCGGGACGGGTGGCGGGGGGGGGGGGGGTGTTGTCGGCACAGCGGTAAATATACAGACAGAAGCGCTGGCATTTCGCTTCCAAATAGCTCCCGGCTATAGGGTTTCCCGGGGGTCAGAGGGGCCGAGGTGTGGCCGCTGCAGCCTTACGCCGACCCTCAACCCCTAAACTAAACTCACCACACTGAGCTATGCCGACCTGTCAGCTAATTTATCTTCCCCCCCCCCCCCCCTGTCCTGCGCGACTGCCTGCATCTTGTCTTTGTAGAAGACGCTGCTCGGGTCGGAAAGTGTCGGAACACAAATAGCTTCACAGGACGACGTCCACTTGAAGGGTTTCACTGTAAAATACGAAATCCGACATTTGAAGATAGTGGCATCTATTCATCTACTGATTGATGGAACAAAATTTAAGCAGATTATGGTACTTTTTGTAAGGATAGTAAGGTAACTTAAAGGCCCTATATTCAGTTTTCATGATTTTGTCTTAAAATATACATACATGTTGTTCATTAAGTGTTACAAGTAGATGCAGTTTAGTTAAAAATTGATTTAGTTAGATTTAATCTATTTAAAGACAAAGTCCTCACAGGCAAGACAGTCACAATACTGCACCCTGATTGGCTGACAACAACCAGCTCCTCGAATTCAAATGAGGCAAACCTGCTGATTGGGAGGATTTTAGTAATTGCTTAGTGAGGGGAGCCAATCAAGACCAAGTCTAGTTGTGATGCGTTGACCTGATTTTTGAAAATGCAATAACCTTAAATTTCCCCACTCAAACAAAATCAAATTTTAACAATGTCTTCACTAAACATCTTGTGTGTATATAAAATAGAGAAAAAAATTAATTCCTATAGTTGGGTCTATTTAAGTCCTTGGTTGACAATATAATGACACATTTGCAGACTGAATCTTCTGTATCTTAGAGCTACTAAGCGGTGAACTTCAGGTAATGTCTTTGCTCCCCAGACTCGATACACAACATTTTGGAAGAGAACGCTTCAGTTGGCCTTTCAAATCAGACTTACAAGTAAAAAAAAAAAAAAAAACTCCAGTGTCCCTCGCTTCTTATGTTCCGTTGTTGCGTGGCTTCAATTATCTGCTTGTAATCCGGCCTGGCTGGAGGTTGTGCCTGTGTCTGCCGCCTTCGTCACCGGCCTGTCAACAGTTGTCCCCCGACGTCTATTTCTGATGCTTATTTACGGCTTGTCTATTCTGGACAGAGAGTGTGTGATGGGGCCGGGCGGCGGGGGGGGGTGTGTGTTCTTGGGACAGCGGGTCCAGCAGACAATAGATAAGACAGTGGGGGGGGGGGGGGGGGTGGAGCGGGCAGCTTGCCGGCTAGGTTTACACTTTTAAGAGTCCAGGGGTATTTATATTTAACCGGTAGAGGCGGGCGATTGGATTTGTGCGGCGATGACTGATGCGTGCGATTCAGAGGAGTAACACGAGACGCTGTGGATGTGTTGTGACGACGAGGGGCGAGAAATTCACCGGGGGCCGCCCGCCAAACGGCCACCCGACCGAGAAAATGGCTTTTAGCCCCGCCGGCAAAGTAGGACAAAGACACCTGTTCCCGATCCCTGCTTTAAGCGCTCCTTTCTTTGCCGGTCTTAATTTTTATTCCCTTCTCCCTTCTCTTCATTTCTTTTTACAGTTTTTATTACTCCCGCACCATTCCCTCTTCCTCACCTCTTTCCCCCAAAACACCATAACTGAAAACCTGGCACGGGCCGCGGATAAATGATTCCATACATGTGAAATAAAGGCACGGCCCTAATAATAGGCATTACAGCCCCGCGTTCTTTCAGGATTGCGCCCTCTTAGAGGGGGATAAAAAGCGACTTTTCACGCGAGCCGAAACAATGACGAGCAATAAACCAAATATTCCGAGAGGGAGAGGTGTCGACAACGCCGTTAAACCTCCAGAAACGAACCAGGGACGCTGAGAGAAAAGTAAAATATAAAAAAAGACGAGCTTTTCAGGTGGCAAGTCGCAGCCTCGCCGTTCCCCTGGGCCAATACATTATACGCCACATGTTGCACTGCACACTCCATCATCATCATCAGCACCGCTAGGCCTCGCACTCCCGCGAGTAGTGCTACAGAAGAGCGTGTGTCTCAGTGCATTAATACAGACGCATTCGGGGCAGTTTCTCCCGTCAATTAAACGAAGCCCGGAGAGGCACTTCGGGGAGGCGCGGCGCCGCATCTGTTCGGCGGCGCTGCGGTTCTGATGCCTCGTCTTCCTCGTCTTCCTCCATCGCGCCTCCGTTGTTTACATATCACACGAGCCCCGGAAATAGCTCAATTAGTTAATTCGCATATTTAATTTGTGCATCAAGGGCCGCGGTCCCCGGCAAAATCTCTGGAGCGGTGCCAGATGTGACGTGGCCTCGCAGCTGTCTGCTCCACCGCCAAAACCCACCCACCCCTCAACAACCCCCCCCCCCTACCCCCCCCTCCGCCCCCCCCACCCACCCACACACCCACCCATCCCGGCACGTCAAACGCTAATGGGAATCTGTGTCTCCCGCCCTCTCAGACAGAAAGCATCACTGCGTCTGTCTCCGCATTTTAAAACAGCTTTGGTCTTCTCTGCTGCGTTCGGCTACATATGTGTCTGTCTGAGTGTGTGTGTGTGTGTGTGTGTGTGTGTGTGTGAGAGAGAGAGAGAGAGAGAGAGAGAGAGAGCTGAGGGGAACTGTCTCGACTATTCTGAATAATACAAGAGGGGAAGCCTTTAGCCTGTTTTCTTCTTCGTCTCTTCTTTTTCTCTTCTTCTTCGCTTCCCCTTAACGCACAGCCGGCCAGACGGGTATTATGGGGTCGTTTCCCGCTGTCCGTCAATGAAACTCTCACACA
Source organism: Centroberyx affinis (assembly GCF_046629955.1). Classification (NCBI taxonomy): domain Eukaryota; kingdom Metazoa; phylum Chordata; class Actinopteri; order Beryciformes; family Berycidae; genus Centroberyx; species Centroberyx affinis. The sequence continues at coordinate 74,001 of NW_027281871.1, read as the reverse complement.
CACACACACACACACACACACACACACACACACACAAATGCACAAACACGCACACACACACGTACATAAATGCATACACATAAATCCTCTCTCTCTCACACAGAGTCATGATTGTATAATAAATTTAATGCATGTATGGCACATGTACACAACACCCCACACAAACAAACTCCACTTTTAACCAACACCCACACACACACACACACACACACACACACACACACACACAACACATACACACTCCCCACAAACACCAGCAGTCATAAATCGCAGCATCAAGTCAAACAATGAATGCATGGTGTGGAAAGAGGAGAGTGGAGTGGCGGGAAGGGGGTGGGAGACTGTGTGTGTGTGTGTGTGTGTGTGTGTGTGTGTGTGTGTGTGTGTGTGCATTTGAGTGTCTGTGTATGTGAGTATGGATATTATTGCCTACAAGCATCTGTGTGTGTTTTTAAGTATGCAGGTATGGACATGACTGCCTGCAAGTGTGTGTGTGTGTGTGTGTGTGTGTGTGTGTGTGTGTGTGTGTGAGTGTGTGTGTGGAGAAGTAGAGTTACTTTTGGGAGATGCCGTTCCCTGGGCTGCATGTGTATTAGCGGTCTAATGTTCATGTGAATAATTGATTAGGGCCTCTCTGTGTTTTTGATAATTAGTTGATAGCTTCTTAGCTCTAAGCCCTGAGATTTCATGTCTGTGTGTGTGTGTGTGTGTGTGTGTGTGTGTGTGTGTGTGTGGTGGGGGGTAGGTAGTGGTAGTTTGCTACGGAGGTATCTTGAAAACAATAGCGCTCAAAACAAGAAAGAAAAGCTGCCTCGCTCTAAGCCATGCACTCTCATGGCTTAACTTTCTTCAGAAATGAGGCAACAGAACATGCATTTCTTTCTCATAACCTCCTTTCCTGGAGTTTTCCCTCCGACTCTCTCTCTCTCTCTCTCTCTCTTCTGGATGCACTTCATTACTCCGCATTAAATATTGCGCCTCATTACTTGTCAAATATGATCATCTAATCAAAAGCATTATTTTAGATCCCAAATATTAATGGAAAAGGATTTTTTCAGGCCAGCCGTAGCAGACAACAATAAACATTGCATGCATGAAAAGATCCATTGAAATTCATGACTGCCCTCTCTCTGGTCTGTTCTCTTGCCTTATTGATTTTTCTATCTTTCATATGCTTATGCATCAGGTAAAAACGGAATAGGAGAGTTTGGGTGCGCTTGGTTCGTGCACAAATCCCTGCCCTGATATCAGACAGAGAAGGGGTTTGTTGCAATCGTCGGCGGCCTTGAGAAAACAAGACGTTCCCCCCCTCCACAACACTCAGAACCAAAGAGATACTTTGTTTGTTTTTACCTCATGAATGTTGTACCATGCATTCTTGTAGTTGTTATTGTTTGTGTGTGTGTGTGTGTTTTTACTGCATAATGACTTTGGCTAACAACAGCTTACAAGCCGTGCCCCCATTATTTTTACCTGTTGTATCAAGAAGTCTTTTTCATCACATTCATCTGGTGTTGCATCTTTGAAAATGTTGTTGTTTTTCCCTATTTATTAAGCACAGAAAGTGGCACACCGGCTCGCTAGCATGGCCAACAACTGCTGGTGCATTATGGGTCGGAAAATGCATTTGCTATACCTCCAGTGGCCTCATGCCTGTGGTATGTCGAGTCGAGGCTCAGGCAGAGCAGGAAGACCTTATTAGGCCCACTGCTTGTTTCCTCTCCTCTCTACAAGGCCTGGGACAAAAGGATGTTGGGATGGATGGAGGGATGGGGGGTTGCGAGGAGGGATGGGGGGGGGGGGAGGGGGGGGGCGCAGGTCCAATCACACGTCTGCTTTTTGTTTTCCCTCTTTGCCACAAGCCTGGACAAAAAGAAGAATGTTGGGATGGATGGAGGGATGGGAAGGTGGGAAGAGGGAGGGAGGGAGGGCCGGTCCAATCGAAAGCAGCGTGTTCTCAGGGTCAAAGGTCAGCTTCCAGAGTCTGTTAATGCGGTCACTGTGGGAACCGATCAATCCCAGTGCCTCAGCAGTATCGATCAGACGTGGGCACACACACACACAAACACACACTATAGCACTCATTCCCTCTTGCAAAGCAGACTATGCACTCATCCTAACATACAGACATAGTTAAGTGCATGGGTGTATGCATGCAAGCCATAATGTACACACAGAGGCATAGACAAACACACACACACACACACACACACACACACACACACTGACACCCTCTCTTCACACCACCCTGCCTCATGCTTTTCAGAGATGTGCTTCTCCTATAGAAACTGTTTGAAACTTCAACAGGACAGCCAGCAGTTCTTCTACATCATTTGAATTTCTTCTTCTCAGTTTTGCAACTAGCACAAAGTAGCTAGTAATATGAAACCAGCTTATTACATAACTAACAGAATTTACAATGCTACAGGGTGGAATTATTCTTTGTCTCCCTAAGAAACACTGAAGGACAGAGCTAAAACTCAGATACTGAAAAGACAAATTCCATATAAGATCCCCATAGAGGAATAAAGGCAGCACATCCATCATGAAGAATCAAAAGGACAGGTGACATTGCGCTGGTTCATTGCAGGGCACACAACCATCACAAAAACACTAACATGTTTAGTATTTAAGCCCTGACTCCTTTGCTACTCACATGCTCTGATGAAGTGAGCCCTCTCTCTCTGAGGATATCTACTGCTGAAGTGCAATCTCTGTCTCCTCTAGTGTTGAAAAGATAAAATCAGTGTATAGGAGCTTTGGCTCAAGGCTGTCTAATGTGCATAGGTAACAACACTGAATGACAAAGCCTATATATATTTGAATGGCCGTGCTTTGTACAGAAGAATCAGGACTTTTTTCTGGGTTTTTTCTTTGTTTATAGATACATCTTCTGATACTCTTAAGCCGCTTTTCCACCGCATGGTATCAGCTCAACTCGACTCGACTCTACTCACCTTTTTTGGTTTTCCATTGGGCAAGTACCAGGTACCAGGTACAATATTACCTGGTGTTGTCATGCACATTGAGCGGGTAGTATCTACAGTGGAAAACCAAGTGGTACTACCAAAAACGAGTTGAGCCGGTACCATGCGGCTTTAGACCCATCATAACTGGGGGCTTCAGGTCTTTAAAACATCAGACACCAGTCCCTGGCTTGCTTCCAAGCAGCATGCATCATCCTTGCACCGCCCCACTTGGTCCACAGCCAGGAGAATATAGACTAAATAATGCAGACTAACTGAGTTTTCCTTCAAACACCCACTTGCGATCCGTGCCTAAACTCAGCATTTTACCTTTTGTGTTCTGAAAGCATCTGTAGACCAGAACATGAGAAGGATAAATGCTCTGTACTGATTGTCTACCAGATTTCGCTTTCATAATGCTGTTGTCATGCAATCTTGGTGTATTCCCTTTGGTAAATGCTTGTAACAGAGCGTTTTACAGTACTAAGAGTGTAGACTTTTTTTTTAGCATAGGTGGCAATTGAACCCCTAACTCTGCTCTACCTGTTACGCTTTCTTCTTGTTACTTGAATCGAAAGTTTACACGGTCATGCATGTGTGGAATGAGTTTCATGACCCCTTGACCCTTTTGAAAGCTGTTAAAAATCATTTAAAAATATACATGTATACATATATCACACATATATCATTCCAGAAATACGTAAGCGTGTTTTTGTCTTAATGCCCCGGCGAATACTTCTCTGCCGATACGAGGCCTTCGTGCGACAGCGGCGATATTTCTCTGAGCTCACAGGTGGCCGTCGGCATCTCTATGGCTGTTTAGGGACATAATAAGAGTCTAGGGTTTCCAGTCAGGATAAACCCACAGGCATTCTCCACTACCTGATATGCTGCATTAGATCTACAGTACACGCCACCAACAAACAGGTGCCAGTGACATGAAATGCTGATGAGTATGTATGTGATGATATACAAATAGTGGTGCAGTGTTTCTGCCAGTAAATTTATAGAACACATCACAGTGAGTGGTATCAAACTGATGTAAATGATATGAGGATAGAGTCTTTTAAGGGAAAAGAAGCATCAATTAATGTTTCTCTGAAAGTATAATTGTTTTTGTTTATATTGGTGGTTATATAGGATTCAATCTGGCCAGACAATTCTGTCCTATGGCTGTCCTACACTGTTAGTGTGCCTACTTACTACCAGTGTTGGGGAAGCTACTTTGAAAGCATAGCTTTGCAAGCTACCGATTACTTCACACTGGAAGAAGTTGAACTACAGCAAAGCTACCCTAGGGAGAAATCTAGATTGGTTAACTAAAGCTACTTAGAAAAAGTAGTTCAAACTACTTTGTGAAAAAAATTATCAAACTGACAATGTGATTCGAAATTATAACAAAATATTATACAAAAAAGTCACATGCCAGCAAAAAATGCCACTCAACTGAGTTTATTGCAAAAAGTGCCCACTTGTTCATAGGTCATACATAAACCAAAAAAATAAAATACCCCACTATTCATGGGAAAGTGCAAGGAATATCAGCTTTTTATGGCCCAAAATTGTTTGTAGTTTCAGTAGTTAACTACACAAAAAATGGCACAAAAAAAAAAAGTAATTTAACTACTTGAATCACTATGCAAATATGAATGTAGTTGAACTACCAGCAAGCTACTGCAAAATGTAGTTAAACTACTAGTTTAATTACATGTAGTTCACTACTCCCCAACACTGCTTACTACACTTTGCTTTCTAAGGAGACTAAAGTGACCACTATCCTTTGAGAAAAATGTATCTCTATTTAAATAGAATGTAGCTATATTTCCATCCAACTATCAAGCTAATCAAGCGGGTTGAAGACTTCATGAAAGTAAATTTTAAAAAAAATAACATCCACAAGAACAATTGACAGAGTTGTTCAAGTTAGTATTGGGAAAGTTGTTATTTTTCTATAGTGTCAGCTGACAATGGCCATATTTCATGCTTTCATCCAAAGACAAAAACATAATAAATGCACTTGGCAATATTCTAATGTACCAACTAATACGAGACAGCAGGTACGACATTTCTGGTAGGTCGTAATGGACTCATATTTTACAACATTTCAGAAAGTCCAAAACCACTTTTAAACTGTTGTGCAGTGAAACTGAACACATTCATCAGACCAATCATGCCAAGCCTACATCATTATTTATTCAACAAATGGGTTTTCATGTAAAAGCGTTTTTGTGATGTTGAGGAAATTTTATGCATTTTGCCATTTCCATTCAACTTTTCTAAATTTGATGCATAATAATTGCAAGAAATACTTTGACGGAAGCCAAGATTATATGAAATACAGAAATGCTGCATGGTGTGGACAGATGTAAAACCCAGATCCTGCCTAGTCAAGACGATCCTAGTCGAAAGCCAAAGCCATAGACTCCCAGTAGCAATGAACACCCTGTCCCAAGGGTGGATGGTACATTTTTCTACTCTACCAGACAAAATGGCAGGTAACCAAGTAGCATATTTTTTATTTTCAAAAGCTTTCATGCTGGTAAAATAATGGAATCTGGCTCTAATAATAATGGATACTCTGGAATCCACCAGCCAACTTGTCAAATCTTGTTTGACTAAAAGCTACTTGCCATGCTTAGTATCACCACTACTACCATTCCCCTCAGTGCCCCAGCCCTCCCTCCACCCGCTCCCACCTCCACCCCCGCACTAGCAGCGCCACCTGCCACCTGCTCATTTTCCCAGCATGCTTATCACCCCGCCAGCCGCGAGGATCGAGGCCCAAATGGACTCCATGCCATGATAAACAAGAGCGGGAGACTTCTGCTGGTTCAGGGATGGGCGGAGGGAGGAAGTGGATTGGATAATGTTTTTTTATTCAGCGCTCATCCACTACTGCAGTCTCTAGGGAAGAGCTGGGGACAGTTTGAGACATGGACACCCCCCCCCCCCCCCCCGACACACACACACACACACACACACGTCCACCCCACTTCATCCCTCCCACCAGGTCACATAGTTGGTACATCCCAGGGATTTAGTCACTCACTCAGACTGTTTTGCTGATGGTTGTAACTCTATTTGTGGCTTTTGAAAAATGCTGTTGCCAAAAATTGATTTACAGTGGTGTTCAGTTGGCACTTTTGCTATTTCATTTGACCTGAAATGAGATACTGTCTTGATGATATTCAATGGTGACCTATTATACTTTTTAAGGAGAGAGGACAATTCACCCCCCTTATAATTTGGTCTTCATTGAGACAGTAGGAAGGCCAGAGTTCCCGCGTTTATTTCGCAATTAAATTTCAAAACATTTCCATAATTTCATACCAAATTTTCATGACTGTACCACTGTAATGTAATGTAATGTAATGTAATGTAAAGCAACCTTTACAAATGCTATAACATTGGGAATTTGTTTTGTTTAAGACTCACAGCAACTGCTTTGCAATTGCATTTTAGCCTCTTCATTTTTGTCACATTTTGCCAAATTACTCCTGTACATTTTATGTTCAAGTTTAGGAAAATAATCAATTCAGTATCATTATTTAAAATTCCATGACTTTTCTAAAAGTTCAATGACATTTTACAATTTTCCAAAACATTTCCAGTCCTGGAAAATAAATATACAAATTCCACAACTTTTCCAGGATTTTCATGACCGTGGGAACCCTGGAAGGCTGAGAGGTAGATACAGTAGAGCAGTGGTTCTCAACGTGGGGTCCAGGGACCACCAGGGGTCCTTGAGGGGGTTCCAGGGGATCCCCAGCAAATTGGTGAATTGTTAAACTTCACCATTTAATAATTTACATTTAATTTACAAGAAGTTGACACAATTAGAGAATGTAGAAGAATGACTGTTTTGATCATAGTTTCTCTGTTATCTCTCTACCTACAATACAGACAGTCATGGAATTCTGGACAAAATCATATCTAACAATAAAAATATTCTCATATTTGGGTCCGAGAGACAAATTCTCATCAAATAGGGGGTCCGTTGCCCTAATGTGGACTAAATTAGGGTCCTTGATATGAAAAAGGTTGAGAATCACTGCAGTAGAGGATAGATTGATAGTCAGTTATTGTGGAGATTTGATCCCAGGTCAGCAGTTACATGTGTTTCCCTAAGCCAAGAGTCTTAACCACTGCACCATCTCTGAACGCAACGATAACCAATTACTTTAACAAAATCTCTATTGTCAGCGAAGGAAACCCAAATTGAGACGTTTTTTCAATTAAAGTACCAAGCTAAACTGGCAGCAAGCCGCATTCAAGCGCGACACGATTAAGCCGTGTTGGTTAACGCTCTGAGAACAATAGACGCTGTTCTAGGTGAATTAATGCCGGCTCCCAGGTGAATACGGGGGCCTGTTCGGCACGAGGGGAACAGATGCCAAGACAAGACCGCACCAAAGTGACGGCAGCTAGAGACAGGACGGGCATTGATGTCGACTTCAAACCTCACCTGTAGTACTCCAAGACGCCATTGATTCTTTTCCAGCAGAGAGAGAGAGAGGAGATAGAGGCAGAGCTATTGTTTATGTAAATGGCATTTGAGGCAGATGAACTCATAGTGTGCGTGTGTGTGTGTGTGTGTGTGTGTATGTGTGTGTGTGCATGCTGGTATGTTTGTGTGTATGTGTGCGTGTGTGTAGTCGTGTGTGTGTGTGTGTGTTTCCCCCCTCCGCGGTAAAAAAAAAAAAAATAGCGTGATTCCCTCCATTCATTAAGGCTCCACTGAAGGAGATTCCATTAATCTGTTCATTAGGCCACATCAAAAATGGAACTACTTATTAAAATCAGATCCAGCTGTGTACTCTCGTTAAGGCCCGCCGTACCGAACGAAGCTTAACAATGCTCGTGGCACTAGACCAAAACCCGGCCACAAAAAAAGAGAGAGGGAAAAAAAAAAAAAAAAAAAAAGATTCTACTACATTTGGCTGTTTTGACTCAACACGGCGTAATAATTGCTCTCCTCTTAGCGGGGGGCGATGAATAAACATTACTTTTGTCAGCAAGCGTCTGAATGCTCCGTTTCCAATTAATTTACATTTGCCCAGAAATGGAGGGAATATCTGCTCTTAATCACTATGTTTTATTTTCTCAATTTCCCCCAAGTCTTTTCTCATTCTCTCATTCCCTGTCTGGCACTTTCATTCCCCCTCTTTCTCTCTCTCTCTCTCTCTCTCTCTCCCTCTCTCTCTCTCTGGAAAATCCCATTAATCTCAGCCGGTGGTTTTGAACAAAAGCTATGGGCTAAGCGATTGATCCGGGCATTGATCCCACTCGCCTGAACGATCATAAAGGTGTTAAATTGGTTTCTTGGAGGATATGTATTTTTCATTGCCGGCCGCTGCAAGTAGAAGAAGTTCCTGGTTGGAGAAAAAAAAAATAAAAAATAAAAAAGAACGAACACTGGTGATGATATTAAAATATTAAATAGAGCACACCTTGAAAAGTAGCCTTAAACGTGGATTTTGAGGCCAGTTTGAAGCGATTTCTTGGGAGGTTGCTTTCTGCACCAACTTGAACCCTAACAAGCTAAATCCGTGTAATGAGTTTTGCACCAAGCCAAGGACAGGCAGAGACTGTCCAAAGGCCTACAGTGGACGCCGGTGTAGAAGGAAGTGGTACATCGTAACACAGAAGTAATGTCTTTCATTCGACTAGTGACCAGACTTATAAGATTACACGGCTGAAAACAGTTTTTCCAAACATTCCCTCTTGGCGATGGACGTACAAAAGTGCAGCGTCAGCTCTGTAAGCACACAGTAAAGTAAGTGTGGCGTTCACAGTGGCTCCATCCACACAGACTCGAAAAATTTAAATGAAATGAGCTTTAAAGGAATAGTTCACCCAAAAATGAAAATTCTGTCATCATCTCACTTCTCTCTCTAGCAGCCTTCTCCAAAACAACTGAAGTCAGTGGGGACCAGTTCTTCAGAGTTCCAAAAAGACCTACAGTATATTTACACCATCATTGAGTGCAAATCTTAACTACAGCTGATTGATTTGCAACAAATAATGGTGTATAGGTCTTTCTATTCAGTGTGATTGTTTGGCTGTTTTTGTTTTGGAACTCTAAAGAACAGGTCCCCATTGACTTCAGTTGTTTTGGAGAAGGCTGCTACCAAGCTGTGCTGCAACCTCCCTGTGTGTTATATGGACTAACAAATTTCACCTGTGTTTCACTTGGCATGAGGGTGAGTAGATGATGACAGAATTTTCATTTTTGGGTGAACTATTCCTTTAACTCTGAAAGGCAGATTATTGTTGTGGACACGAATAATGAAAAGATTATGTTCCTCCAACACGAAAAGATAATGTGACAATAGCACAGATTGAACACAGCATTTTCACATGAAACGGTTCGCAAACATTGAAGTTCAGGCATGTAAAACAACTTTGGTTAAAGCTAAGGTTAAGGTTTTGGTCATGGTTAAATAAGAAAAACCTTCGCTGAAAATATTCCTAGGTGCCTCCTCCACATAATCCTTTCCTGGTGGTGAAACAGATTTCTGTCACGTGCACAGAGCACATTATTTGTATTTTAAGACATTGCACTAATTTCATGAAATTCCCAATCTGTCCAGTCTGCTACCTCTGTATGCTCACTGTGTAGGATTCTGTAAAAGAATAGTGATTGGTCTGTTGTACCTCTGGTTTGATGAATTGCCAGAAGAACTTATCGTTTTCATATAAAGATCATTCTCTGGGATCTTGATAGCAAGCTGTGTTGCTCTTGGCTTAATGGCTGCTGAATTGACTCAGTTACACCAAATTACAACCTCTCACATGGTGTGAAGGAGTAAACAAGCTTGGTTCCTATTGAGTTGACATCGCTGGAAATCATAAATTAGCAACTGTCTGCGTGTGAATCACTCATCTTATCTACTTTTTCCATGACCATGTGGTGCGATAAGAATTAACCAACAAAATAAATTAGCCATTTTATTGCTGCTGTGTGGCAATTTGAACTTTGTAGAGTCGTGTTCTGAAGAAATCAAATTGGGAAAGATTGTAATCGGGAGCTGGCGATCGGCCAGTGTTTTACTGGCAGTATATCGGCCGATGGTATTGATGGTATTCAAGTAGTCGCCTGCATGAAAACACGAGGCGATGCGGCCGTCTCCTTCATGTCAGAGAGCTGGTATTATCTGAGAGAGCAGGCAGCGGATCCTGTAAGATCAGGCACCGGGGCTCGCCGCTCGCCTGACAGAGCAAAGGAAGAGCTTGTCAGGGAAACAGCTCGTGTCGCTGGCACTTAAAAGGTCAATGAACTGAACCCCAACCCCCGGCCCGCCCCCACGCCCGTCTGTCTGTCACCAGCCCCCCCCCCCCCCTTCCAGGCGGGTGTCCCCCTGCCCTCGCCTAGCCCGCTATCACCCGCCGTCATCCCCTCTGCGCCGTCCCCTTTTGATGACCCGGGCCTCTTGTCAGAGAAAGGCTTCCAGGCAGGCAGAGTGAGGACAGCCCTTTGATGAGGACCCCGACACTCGCCAACACTGCTGACATGCAGGGGGGAGGGGGGGTGGTGGTGGGGGGGTGGCTTTGAAGAACCTGGGTCTTACACGCATGCACACTCACACACACACACACACTTCCAGGGTCCTTAGTTTGGCTGAGAGACGGAGAGAGAGACGAGGGGAAAGAGGGGAAAGGGGAGGGGGGGTTTAAAGTACAGTAAGAAGCACTCCCTCCCTCCCTCCCTCCCTCCCTCCCTCCATCGCTCTCTGATGGTTTTAATGACGGCATTTGAATTTTGCCCTCGTCCTGAGCTCCAGACGCCTCCAGTGCAGGACTGCAAAAAAAAAATTGATGTAGGGAGGAAAGAGGAGGAGGAAGAGGAGGAGGAGGAGGAGGAGGAGGGGAGAAAAAAACAGAAAGAGTCCACCAAGCTGTCAGAAGTGGTGGAAAAGGTCACAGCAGCTTTGTTGTATTTTGTCGTTTATCTGCGCTGATAAAAGAGGAATGGGAGACGTACGGCATTCCAAGATTTGATACTTGCGTTTTATTTTTTTTTCACTGCATAATAGTACTATACCGTACCCAGACTGGCATGGTGTGTTTCTCCATTATGTTTTGTGCACAGTCTGGTTTAGGTATAATAGAAGCATGGTGGAATCCAAACTCTGGCACTGGCCCAGGTTCCATGGTTGGTTTCTTCATCCTGCTCTTCTACAGAAACAAGTTTTTTTAATAGAAGACCAAAGGGTGCTGATACTGTACCATACCTACAGCAGGCCCAGTACAGGTAAAGAATGGTACTGATGCAACAGAAATCCTCAGCTGTGGCAAAAGACAACCCCAGCCAGGCAGCCTGGAGGCTCCTGTTGTGATCCTGCTGTTGTTATGTCTGCCTGCACAGTAAACAGACGCCCTGCCAGTCATAACAATCCCAATCAACAAGCGATAGGCTTCAGACTTGGCCTCAGCTAGCGCCGTGTCATTCAAGGTAATAAAGTGCTTGGCATTCGTTGGCGCAGAGATACAGTTGTTGTTGACATCGAGTTAATACATGAAGTCTTTGCAGATCTCAACAAATGGAGCGCTGTGCGATGTCCAGACAGCACACGGATAAAAAGACATTCCTTTTCAGAGGTGACCGTGCTGCACCTGCCCCGGGTCGCAGAGTGAGGCCATCGATCCACATTCTTCACCCCTCCGGCTCTCGCTGACACTTGTGGCGTGCCACGTCACAGACAGTTCTCACAGGCTCAAAGCAACAAAGAATCTCACAACACCACAAAACCGCAGTGTGCCCAAAGAGACACATTATTCCCAATGATACCACAAAGAGCACAATGTTTGTTGATGGAAAAAGGGGGGGGGGGAAAGGGAGGACAAGAATTACTTTTTCCTCATTCCTTCCTTCTCAATGTGGCCTTTCTGTGTGTGTCTGGCTATGCGGTGTAATGATTAACGCAGCCGGGCATGGGAAGGGACCGGCGGTTACAATGGAGGGGGTTGTTGTGGTGTAGCGAGCCGCCGTTGGACTTGCGTCAGCTTCCCAAGCTCACCTGGCCGGCCTGGGAGCCAGCGGCTGGCACTCGGCAGGGAAAACTGGCTACTTAATCATTAGTGGCGGTGGAATCACTCAGAAACTGCTGGCACCGGGCAAACAGATAAAGCTTGTAACATTGTCAAATCAGGCACGTAACAAAGTGCTTCACAGAGTGTGGAAAGGTTCACATGAGAAAGCTCTGGGGTTTGTGTGCAGGGGACTTTTGAGTTTTGTGTAAGGTTGACAAACTGCGCCTGTGGTACGCAACTAATCAATAGCAACTGACCTGTGAGCGAGCTTACATCGCAAACAGATGTCTGTGACGGGAGACGTGGCAAATCTTTACATGCTGTTTTCATCCTTCATGCACCTGGAATGAAGGATTTTATTGTTTCACTTAAATTTGCACACTGGAGTTTGTACCACTTAAATGTGAAATAGAAAGAACACAAGGGTCAACAAGTGTCCTCGGGTCTTTTTTTTCTCTCTGGATATTTTTTCCATTGTCTTACCCGCATTAGTATTCATGAAATTCAGAATCACTTTATTCACCAAGTACAACACATTTTCAGGGTTTTAGCTTGATGATGTTGGTGCAGAGACATATCAACAACTTACACTGTAACCAAGAACATACTGATACACCTGGAACAGTGCAAGACTTACAATAGGCAACAGTGATAATGCAAATCACTCTTCGTAGCTACACATTTAACATTCAGTCCCAGCAGCACACAGTATGGTTGCAGTTGGAGGTTTGGTGAGAGCCCAGCAGTTAACCATCATGTGTCTTTTTTTATCTTTTCTAACCAGGTGGACGACCAGATGAAGCTGCTGCAGAACTGCTGGAGCGAGCTCCTCATCCTCGACCACATCTTCCGACAGGTGATGCACGCCAAGGAGGGCTCCATCCTATTGGTCACCGGCCAGCAGGTGAGTCGCGCCAAAACCCCGCCTCCCGCCCCCCGAAACCTCTTCGAAATCCTACCCGCCTACCCGCCCTTCCCTCCTCGCCGTGCCAGCCGCTCCTCGGGCGACTCAACAACACCTCAACACTTCCTTCAAAGTGATATTGATCACTCGGCCGCACCGGAGTCACCGCTCCATTAAAAATAGATTATGCTTATAGATATAAACTAATGCGACCACAATAATCAATTATGCATTCTTTATTTTTTTTTTCCTCTTGGTGCATAAGGACTCTGACAGCGAATAAATAAAGCCCTTGGTTAAGCACTCATAGCGGGTGGGTGGGAGGGAGGGAGGGAGGGTGGGACGGTGTGTGTGTGTGTGTGTGCGTGTGTGTGTGTGTGTGTGTGTGTGTGTGTGTGTGTGAGTGTTATTTAGCTTCACCGATGCCCCTGAGGAGGTTGGTGGGAGCCGATGCCTGAGGCCCTGATGAAGGCCCTGAACGCATCAGGACGCTGTGATTCTTTAGTCTGTTTTTGCTTAACACACACACACACACACACACACACACACAGACAAAACACACACTCAACCAGTAAACACACACACACACACAAACAGCAAACATTCACACATATAGTACATGCTCGTAATCTCACACATTCATGTAGAAGATACAAAAATCGACTCAAAACATACAAACACACAAACACAGTTCCTCAAATAGACATTCACATTTGCAGGCAAGCATACACATATACACACATATACACACATATACACACAAATACACAGGTATTCTCAAGCAGTCATGTGAGTGCACACACACACACACACACACACCCCTACACACACACACACGTGCAAAATTGCTCATTATGAATATGCCTCTGAACATCGGCACGGCTGTCAGTGAGATGAGTAGTCGTAAATTATTGATCGGCTGGCTTTCCAAAATGTTGCTCTTCAACTAAATGTTTTTCAACAATAGATGCGGGTATAAATATTGAAGCGAGCCAAGGGTTGCAGACTGTGTGTGTGTGTGTGTGTGTGGGTGTGTGTGTGTGTGTGTGTGTGTGTGTGTGCGCGCCCATGTTGTATACAGGGAGGTCCTGCTTTACTTACATGATTCTGAATGAAGACAAGGTCAGGAATAGATTGACAGCCTCAGTGAAGAAGTACTACCTCTAGTGAGTAAGCAGTACTACTTCTAGTGGTAAGTAGTACTACTGCGGTCATGGCAGTGTTAGGGGCTTAGACCAATATATTGAGCAGATATTGACCTTTTATTAGATATCGGTCAGTTAGTCTCGTCCACCTCTGATGCGATTGATTTGATGCCGTTTGTTTGATTACATATTTATTGTAGAATCGATCAGTACTACACTATGGGAAGACCTTAACCTGAATTGAAATGATTATTATGACTTTGAGCATCCCATGATGCTGTTTCAGAGGCTTTTCCACCTTGCCAAGAATAAAATTATCAGGGGAAACACTGTATACCTGTAATTTTGAGTGATTTTTCTGGCATATAAATGGTCAAATTTAAAGAATATTAAAGAACACTGGCAAAAAAAATATCAGTATTTGCAATAAAATATAAATATGGGGGAGTGAGGAAGACAAGGAGTGAGAGAGAGATAGAGAGAGAAATAGTGGTGACTTCAGGATGAAAGATATTTGAGCACTCTTTCTCACACACACACACACACACACACACACACACAGGCTCAGAGGAGAGAGTGCCTCCAGATGCTTTACCCGTGGTCTTCTGCTTCTTCTCCTCCCACGTCCAGTGTCACACACACACACACACACACACAAACACACACACACACACACACACAAATACACACACACACACATACACACACACTCCCTGCAGTACACTGCAGTACACACTGTTTGATTAGCGCTGGCTGTGAGGCAGGGAGGATGGGAGAGGAGAGGAGAAGGGATGGAAGGTGTGCAGGGGGGTTGCCAAACAGGAGGAGAAGGAGAAGGACTGGGGGAATTGAGGGGGTAGAGGAGAGGAGGAGAGATGATGGAGGAGGGAGGAGGAGAGTGGCAAAGAAGACTGGATGAGAGAAGTGGAGGAGGAGGGGGTGGAGGGAAGGAGAGGAGAGGAGAGGAGAGATGGAGGAGCGACGGAAAAGGAGGCTGACAGAGAGCTGAGGAGGAGGAGAAGGGATAGAGGGAATGGGGTGGCAGAGGGGAAAAAAGGAGGTGAAGGGCAGGTGAAGAGGAGAGAAGGAGAGGAAGGCAGAGGAGGAGGGATTGAGGAGGAGACAGGGTGGCACAGAGGAGAGCAGAGGAAAGAAGGAAAAATGATGGAGGAGGAGGTGAGGAGATGAGGTAGGGGCAAAGGGGAGGCAAGGAGGAGTGAAGGGCAGGAGGAGGAGAAGGAAAAGGAGGGATGAAGGAGGAGGCCAGGAGGTGAAGAGAAGGGGATGAGAGGAGGAGGAGGAAGAGATGGGAGAGTGACAGACAAAAGAGAGGGAGCGAAAGAGGAGTCCGGGCAGAGAGCAGAAGAGGAAAAGGAAAGGAATCAGGGAGCGAAGAGGAGAGAAGGAGAGTAGATGAGGAAGGATTTAGGAGGAGTTGGGGTGGTGAAGAGGAGAGGAGGAGGAGGGAGCTTGATGAAGAGGAGAGGATGAGAAGAGGAGAGGAGAAGAGGAGGAGGAGGAGGAGGCAGCTTGATGAAGAGGAAAGGATGAGGAGAGGAGAAGGGCAGGAGGATGAGGAGGAGGAGGGGGTGATAGTCAGGGGAGGTGCAGGACGGCGGTCTCGTTTGCATATTTTGGTTAATGAACAGCTGGTGTTGGTGTGTGTGTGTGTGTGTGTGTGTGTGTGTGTGTGTGTGTGTGTGTGTGTGTGTGTGTGTGTGTGTGTGGTGGGAGGGGGAGTATCTGAAACAGTTCATTATCTCCTATTATTCTCCGCCTGGCCAGGGGTGACAGCACAGCGCTAACACCAGGGATACTTAGACCACAGCACACACTGATTTACACAGGAACACACACACACACACACACACACACACACACACTGAGAACGCACACACTTGTCCTGCTGAAGTGTCCTTGAGCAAGACACTGAACCTCCTATTCATGGTAAATCGCTGTGGATTAGTGTGTCAGTGTGTCTTACACTGTTAAATATCATCAATCTGTGATGTTCAATGCATTCTGGGAGATATTTTGTGTTATAATTTACTTTTTTGGGTGAACCCACTACTTCTACTTCAGTTAGTGATTTCCTACATTTCCCAGGATGCCTTTCGACAACACCCGGAAAAGGTTGTGAACTTGTTGCAGCCAGTTTGTGTAGGTGGAGAAATTTTCCTGTTGAGGAAAAAGCGAGAGTCGCAGCCTTTACTCAAAACAAAGCAATGTCTTGTGGCTGCATTGCATTCTGGTCTATTGAGGCTATACTTGGAGGAGAAATTGGTCTCTCTTCCTCTTCCACGATGGATTTCTCCCTGTTTGATTGTTGAATGTCTCTTGGTGCAAAATGGCGGCTCTAGAAAGAAGCCCTCGCTCTTTGATTCTGAGGGACTGACACCAAAACCTGACATTCACCGTCAATGTTTTCGATCGCTGAAACATTTTCAGCTGTAGCTGGAAATATCTTGATGTGACCTCACATTGTCTACGTTTGGCCAGTTATGCACGGGAATAAGAAAAATACACCACCAAATAACAAAATGGATCCAGAAATGCAAGCTGCATCGCCAATAGCTTATTTTTAACAGTGTTAACGTGTTTTGTTGTCCTTTAAATGACTAAACAGTAACTAATAATATTATAATAATAATATTTTACGAGCAGTGCAGTGGGTTCCGGCATGTCTTTGCATGTCTGGGCGTAAGCTCGCTTCCAGAACAGGCCCTGGTGCATCATGGGGGATTAGACGAGTAATGCAGCGACACACGACACCAAGGGAGGACGGGCTTAAGAGAGACATACCGTGGTTTCAATACCACCCCCCCCCATTCTCCAGCCCCTCTTTAGCCCATTGAATCCCCAATAAGTTTGTATTGAGTTCAATCAAGCGAGGCAAGCTGACATTGGGGCAAAACAATTTCACTTTCTTCCATTGCAGCTTCACTTGTTTGAAGCATTTTCTCAAAAATATCTTGGAATAAGTCAGATTGCTCCAGTAGTATTGAGAAAATCCATGAAAAGAAGTTGAAGTTGTCGAAGTTTGGATTGGAAACGACTGAAATGATCTCGCCCGATTGGCAGATTTTATCACTTTTTAAGAGAGAATTAATTAAACAACTTGTTTTTATGGAGATTCTTTGTAGTGTGGACAGAGATTTCCCCAGTCCCGTTAGCGTTGAATCGAGTCACTTCTCCTCCTTCCCTCCTGTCAGTCAAACTCCTGCCCTTCTGCACTCATACCGACCTTCAAAGAAACCCGTGACACCAGCGGATTTACAGTCACAGAAGAGTGAAACGCAGAGTTTAAAGCCTGTCGTTCTGTTTCTGTCTCTTCTTCTCTTGTCCTTATGTTCCTCGCTCGCTGAATTCGTATCTTTTTTTGTATATATTTTCACTCTCTGTCCATCTTTCCTCGTCCCTCCTGCTGCATGTTATCATGACAAGTGTGAGTGTTTTCTTTTTTTGGGGGGAGGAAAGGAGGCGTTTTTGTAGGATCAAACGCAAAAGTGTGACGCTTCAAAACGCATGCAGACGTGAAATGACAAAAGACTGGACCGAATCAATGAATGATTAAGCAAGGCCTCGCAGCTTGGCAGCCGGTTTTTCGGGTATGAAAAGCTTGATATTTTGATAGTACGACGCTCCCGGTGTACATGAAATTCAAATGCTGCAGAGATGCCAAAACAGACGTTCGGCAGCCGGTGCCACATTTCTCTAGTTTCAAACAAGGCACATTCTCCAGCCTCCATCCCCTCCACTCACATCAAAGCACTCTATGCATCAATCCGATCTCAGCTTCCATATTCATCTTTAATGATCAGCTAAGATCGCTTATCGTATTCATGATGGTTTGGGATTTGAGGATTTATTCATATATTTACTCTCTATGTCTCTCCAGGAGGGATAATAAAGTAGTATTGATTGATTGATTGATACGCAGGTCACCGGGGTGAGTGCTAAGTCTGCTATAGTGACATTATAGTGTTTTTTTCCCTCTGTCTTTTTACTTAAGGCAAGGAGGCAATAACCCAAGGCATCACCATCAACAGTCCAATCCTTCAATGAAGTTATTTCATGCACAGTTGATTTTATGTAAATTGATTGACACCTTAGGGGGGGTGGTGTCTGCTTTTCACCGAGTCATAACTCTTACCGTCTCGAAGGTGGGAAGAAGAAGAAGAGAGAGAGAGACAAAGGATAGAGTTAGGGATAAATTGAGAGAGAGAAGGAAAGGAAAAAGGAGAGAAGACGGGACAGGACAGGAGAGGAGTTGGAGAGGAGGAGAGGAAAAACGTGCCATTTTTTTTCTCCGACCCTTGCCTTTTCGAGGCAGATCAAAAAAAAAGACTCCAATCATCCTATTTACACAATAAATAAATTCCAAATCCAGGGTGTTTTTAATTGCAAATGGGAGCTCGCAGGGACTCTTCCTCCCTGAGCTTGAGCTGCGCACGCCAACGTCTGCCTTCCCCTGGAAACCCTGGCGCAGTCAATTATGGTAATGAATTGTCAATAAATATAAAAATTTAATATGGTCCTGCTTACTGTGAGTGGCAGCTAAGGACTTGCCTCCCAGACAAATGTGCTGCGGCTGCAGATATTAAGTGCACCTGAAAAAGGAGTGTGTGTGTGTGGGGGGGGGGGGGGGGGGGGGGGTTACTGGGCTTGCGCAGAGCTCAGTTGGGGCTGAGGGGGATTGTGGGAGGGCTCGACCCCCGCAAACACTCTCACCCACCCCGGTTAGAGAGGACGAGGGGAGGAGGAGAGGGAGGAAGAAGAAGACGAGGAGGAAAAGTGGAAGCCCCCCGCTGTATTTTATTGGCTAGTGATTAGGATTCAGGAGTCAGAACTATCTCTCTCTCTCTCTGTCTTTCTTTCTTTATCTATCATCTATCTATCTATCTATCTATCGTATCTATAGAGAGAGAGAGAGAGAGAGAGAGAGAGGGAGAGAGAGAGAGAGAGAAAGCCTCACCAGTGCTGCTGTGTATTGACAGAGAAGTCAGATGTGTCAGTTGTAGTCAAAGGTGAACCACCACTCTAATGCTCACAGCATGTTGTCATAAAACACGGCTATACTGCAGAAGCCGACTGTCTGCAGCTGCCGCTCTGCTGTTTTTACACATCCTCACATGAGAGTCAGTAAAACCACAGCCTGACAGACAGACCAAAGCTATCGACTCCGTGTCGAGGGCATGGCATAGAGGGAATAGGAAGAAACAGGAAGAGCAGGGAGAAAATCATTACATGAAGCTCATGGTGATGAAGGTACAAGGTACCGTAATGTGTTTTAATGTTGTGCTGTCACTCATTTTGGCAGATAAACCCTTAGTTATACAAAATACTTCTCTGAGGCAGAAATAATCTGATTGGTTGAGCTAAACCTCAATGGGCGGAGCCGATGAACCACAGCTTTACTGGCTAAGTAACATTAAAGTAAAGCCCAGTGAAAACAGCAAGAGGTAAGAGAGGAGGAAGGTGATATTATGAAGCCTGGTGTTCTTTCTTTGCTATTCAACTTTGCCAGTTAGCTAACTGGCGCTCTGAAAAACTGTGGTTCTTTGGCTCCACCCATTGACATTTAACTCGGCCAATGAGATTGTTTCTTCCTCCGCAGCAGCTCTGCCTCTGAGAAATGTCTGCATAACCAAAACTCCAATCTGCCTCAAGTTGTAAGGCCACATTTTTCAAAAGGTGGTCATTTTGGGACAAAACTTGTTATTTATATGAGTTCAACCTCTCCCTCCATCCCTCTCTCCCTCCTTATCCCAGGTGGATTATGCGGTGATCGCTTCGCAGGCGGGGGCGACCCTCAACAACCTGCTGAGCCACGCCCAGGAGCTGGTGGCCAAGCTACGCTCGCTGCAGCTGGACCAGCGGGAGTTCGTCTGCCTCAAGTTCCTGGTCCTCTTCAGTCTGGGTGAGTCTCCAGAAACCCTGGGGTTGGGGGGGATAAAAAGAGGAGGTATGGATGGATGGGGGGTGAGAGGGGAACGTTTCCTCATGTTCTTCAGTCTGAGTGAAGATCTGGATGGAGGAATAGGGGGAAGGAGGAAGGGGTTGAGAGTGGGAGGGAGGTAAGGACAGAGCTGTGGTCGGCCTCAAGTTCCAGGAGAGAAGGGAGGGAGCATCGGTTCCTGGTCCTTTCCAAGCCTGGGTGAGTCACCAAAGATGGGAATGAGAAGAAAAGGGGAGGGAGGGATAGGGGAGGAGGAGTAAGGGAGGAAGGAGGGAAAGGAAATAGACAACTCTATGGTTTCCCTCAAGTTCCTGGTGCTCTTCTGCCGGGGTTGGTTACCAAAGATCTGGAGGAGAGGGAATGAAGATGAAGGTGAGGCAGGGAAAACGGAGGGGGGGGGGGGGATAAGAGGAGGAGGGAGAGATCAATGGCTCCTGCTACTCATCAAAGATCTGGAGGAGGAGAGGGAGACAAGAATGGGAGGAAAGGAAGGAGGCAGGGAAGGCGGGAGGGGAGGAAGGAAGGGAGCAATGGTCTGCCTGGGAGAAAAGAAGCGTAGGGAGGGAGAAAGTGAGGGAGGAGGGAAGGAAGGAGGAGGGAGGGGAGGAAGGAAGGAAGGAAGGGATGGTCTGCTTCCAGCGGGGGCAGGGAGAGTGAGGTAGAACGGGACGCTTGCTAAACATACCCATGACTAAGAAATTTAAATATACAGTTTAGCTGCAACAAAACTATAAATAACAAAAAAAGCATTCACTAAATATTAGCTTCATAGTTTTCACTTTGATTCCGATGCCTAAGAAGTTAGCTTGCTTTCTAGCTATTAGCCGTCTTATTAGTGTAAAACTACCATTGGCAGTGCCAGGAGCAAAACCCAGTCGCCCACTCCTCTTCTGCCTCCTCTGCTCCAGGGTTCAGAGGAGAGAGGGGGGGGGGGGGGGATTGAAGGAGTGTCAATATGCGCTGTGAGAGGAAAATTAATGTTGACATTTTACATTTTGCAACAGTAGTAGAATAAGCTTCAATTACAAGCGACAAAAGCAGGGAGTGAAAGGGTCAGAGCCATGAAGCCTTGACAGTGTGTATGATCATGTACAGTAGGAGAGAGAACTGCTAGGCGAGGAAATAAAAGGAGATATAGGCTTGGGAAAATAAAAAACGAGGGATGAAAGGAGGGATAAGCTGGAAAGGTGAGTGAAAATAAGTGCATGAGACAGCGAGGAAGGGGAGGTGGAAGGGGAAGGGAGAACATTTGGTGGTTTGCGGGGGATATTTTGGTATTTTTCCCCTCAGATGGGGCTTTGGAGGAGAAGAGGGAGGTGGAGGGGGGGGTTGGAGGAGAGAAGTCGGCCCTGGAGGGAAGGATGGAGGAAGGAGAGAGGAGGATGATGGGGAGGAGAAACGGGCGAAGGATTTGGGAAGGAGCCGAGACCGGGAAGAGAGAGGGAGCATGGGATTTGGGAAGGGAGGGAAGTGGAGGGATAAGTAGCCAAACGAGGTAAGGGACGAAGAGAAGGGGAACGTCGGTGGGCTCTGTGTGTGTGTGTGTGTGTGTGTGTGTGTGTGTGTGTGTGTGTTCAATTCCCATAGCTGCTCCCCAGTCTATAAGCCGAGGTCAGACATTGCCAGGAGACTGTCATCTCTGTCTCTGTCCTAATGAGTCTGCAACAAACGGCCGCTGAGGGACACACACACACACACACACACACACACACACACACACACATGCATACACATACACACTCCACCAAACCTAGTTTAACATCATACATTAATGAAGCCATTGATGTCAAGGTGAGAGTGCTCAGCCAGGCCCCACTATGGCACTGAGTGCAGCAGTGGCATACATATGATGAATATTTTCAAAAAAAAAACCTCCTCCTCATCCTTAGTTACACCCCCCCCCCTCTCTCTCCCTCTCTCTGTCTCTTTCTCTCTCTCTCCCTCCGTCTCTCTCTCCATCCCTCTCTCTAATCCACCTGGGTCAGGCTTTCACTCCTTTACCTCCTCTAAACAAAGAAAGAGCGACTAATGAAATGCTAGTCAGAGGCAAGCAGACACACACACACACACACACACACACACACACTGGGGCGATCAGGCGGGATTAATGTTTGTGTTAGTGGGAGTGTTTGTGGTACAGCAAGGGTGGGAGAGAGAGGGAGGGAGGGATGGGGTGGATTGCAGTGGGGTTTGAGAGAGTGTGTGTGTGTGTGTTTTGGGGGGGTGGGGTGGTGGGGAGGGTGGGGGGGGGGGTGTTGCTGGGGCTCAGGGTCTAAATAATTTGGCGGAAACATCATCCATAATGAAAGGCTCACCTGAGGGATGTGTATCGCCCCCGGCACTGCCTGTTCTCCGCCGTTGCCCGGGCCTCCCGTGAAAGAAGCCCGACACAGCCGCTGCGGAGTGGGGGGGGGGGGTCATGGGGAGTAGCTGGGACAGTGTGTGTGTGTGTGTGTGTGTGTTGGTTGGAGGGGGTGTGGGGGGGAATATAAAGCCCCGAGATTTAGACTTGATGTGATTAATATTATCTCACACAGCTGAAGAGAGGGTGTCAGTGTGTGTGTGTGTGTGTGTGTGTGTGTGTGTGTGTGTGTGTGTGTGTGTGTGTGTGTGTGATTGGCTGTAAGAAAGCAATGTGACTGTGTGTGTGAGTGTGTGTGTGTGCACGCACACATGTATTTGGCTGTGAGAAAGTTAAGATATGTATACATTTACATGAGCGAATATGCATTTGTGTGTAGCTGTGAGAAAGCGAAGAAGTGTGTATTTGTGTGTGTGTGTGTGTGTGTGTGTGTGTGTGTGTGTGTGTATATGCATGCACGTGTGTATTGGTGCATCTGTGTGTATGTTCACACAGCAGGCTTGTCTACTCCAGCAGAGCCAATTAATAAGGAGTTAGCGAAATGAGGCATGAAAGTATCTCTGCTGGCTGCTGAATACAAAGAAGAGCCTCTCCCTCTCTGTTAGCTCTGTCTCTCTCTCCTCTCACTGGTCACTGCAGCACCGGCCCTGTGGATAACATGAAGGGTTCAGGTGCTTTAGTGTCTTAGAGAGACCGTCCTGTATCTGGCAGGTCACAGGTTTGATCCTGACAACATCAAAGAAAAAAAGAAAAAAAGTCAATTCCCGCACACACTTATCACCTCTGCATTGATTTATTAAAAAAGAGTCAACGTTTCTGTCACAAGGACCTTTCTCAAGACAAATATCAATCATAAAGTGACATTAGTGCTTAAATACAGCCCATGATTGCATAATAGTCCACAGCTGTGTTGGAGGTGTGTCCATGATCCCACACAACAGCTCACTCATTCAAGATTCCCTCAACTGTCAAAACATACATTATCTATAATCGTACACATTCAAAATCCTTTTGATATCACTAACAAGCAAAAACATTTTTTCAGGTTAGTGGTATGTATATATAAGACATATCCCAAGTCTACAGTATATGAATGCCCCATGGGGTCCTATAACTTCAAATTCGTCCATGTACAAATATACAAAATATACTGTATATATATATACCAAAACACATTTTCGGGAGGACATGCCCACCCAAAAAAAGGGAAACAGAAAAACAAAAACACCAAAACAAAACAACGAAAGGCAAAAGAAGTCCATCTCTATGTAAAATAGTTTATACCATGGTAGAAAATATGTTTTATATATAAAACACACAGGTCAATTATAAAAAAAATCTATTTAGGGATTTGACAGTTGGTTGGATTTGTATCACAGGACATTTCACAGGAAGATCCTGAGATCCAGGTCCTCATTCATTCCCAATGGTGTGAGAGCCTCTAATTTGATCCCGACAACAGCCATGTGTCCTGTTGAAATGCCCCTGAGTAAGTCTATGAGGATTAAAACGTTAGCGAACTGCCAAACATGTAAATGGGTTTGGTGTTAAGGCTGACTCAAGATTTATATAGCGCTTGGCAAAGCTAAGCATAAGGAGAGAGTGTGACATCTCACTATGTGCCAAAATCTAGCAGCTTCGTTACTGCCAAAAAAATATCCATCTTAAAGGAAACATCCGCTCTAAAACACTTCAACACTGTTTAAAAAAACAGCTACTGGTGATGCACCTTGTTTATTGTTTGGTGGCATATTTTTCTCATTCCCGGCCAAACGTAGACAATGTGACATCATGTTGAGATATTGCCAGCAGCTACAATAATGTTTAATAGCGGAAAAAACGTTCAGCTATCTAAACATCAACAGTAAACGTCAGGTTTTGACCCTCAGAATCAAAGAGCGAGGGCTTCTTTCTAGAGCTGCTGTTTTGCACCGACTTTCAACAATCACACAGGGAGAAATCCATCGTAGAAGAAGAGGAGGAGAGACCAAGGCAATGCAGCCACAAGACATGCTGGGTTTTGAGTAATGGAAAGGCATTCTGGGAAATCTAGGAAATCACCAACTGAAGCAGAAGTAGATGAGTAGCAGGTTGAGGGAAAACGGGTTCACCAAAAAAGTTAACTACAACACAAAATGAGTCCTGGAATGCACTGAACATCAGACATTAATGGTTTTTAACAGTGAAAGAATATCCAAAGGTGGATTTTTCCTTTAGCGAGTCATTTAGTCTGATTTGATGAACAGTGGGCAGCCCAAGGTTATCACCTGTGTGTCAAATAGAAGCCTTTTAAATGGAATCAAATGCTGCTACTACTACAGTACTAATACTACTACTACTACCACTACTACTACCACTACTACTACTACTACTACTACTGCTAGTACTACTCCCACACCTAACTCTTATGCAGGCAGCGGTACGGTCTCCCTTTCTCTCTCTAGATCTTTCTCCCTACCTTTATTTCTCTCCTGATCTCACTCACTTTGTCTCTCTCTCTCTCTCTCTCTCTCTCTCTCCCTCTCTCTCTCCCTCTCTCTCTCCCTCTCTCTGTGTGTCGATGGATGGATGCGATCAGTCACCATCGTCCCTGCCAGCGGAGCTCTTTGTAAAGCCAGTTGTCGATAAAGACAAGGGGGTAGATGTCACTCCACCTGAGAGGAGACACTTGTCTTGAGTGTTTGTGTGTGTGTGTGTGTGTGTGTGTGTGTTGTATTCCTTTGGTAAGACATCATTTTTTACTTTGTTTTATTCCACTTTTTTTTTTTATTCTGTTCCTTCTCCTTTTCTACTGCTCTCTTCTCTCTTTTACTCTCAGGCTTCTCTGTGCTCTGACCCACCTCTCTCTCTCGCTCTCTCTCTCTCTCTCTCTCTCTCTCTCTCTCTCTCTCTCTCTAAGTCCTTCCTTGTCTTAAGTGAAGGTTTTCCCTCCCTCATCCTGAGAGCTTTATCAAGGAGGAGGTAATCACTCTGCTAGCATTGATCTTCTCAGTGTTGGTATAGGACCGTGAGCGGTGTCAGTCTCAGTGTGTGTGTGTGTGTGTGTGTGTGTCTGTGGAGAAAGGAACTCAGAAAGAGAGAGAGAGAGCGAGAGAGAGAGAGAGAGAGAGAGAGAGAGTGAGTGAGTGCTGCAGCCTGGGTCAGAGTTAGCTATGGGATTAATAGTAGTTGTCTGGTGTCAGATCGCTGTAAATGGGCCTTTGATTTCCTTTAAAAGGCTTAAGAGAGAGATTGAATCAGTGCTGTGTGTGTGACCAGGCAGCAGGGTGGACTAGTGGTTAGAGAACATGACCAGTAACTGTAAGGTCACAGGTTTGATCCCTGCAACACCCAGTGTGGGTCCATCAACAGCCAGCAACTCCCAAGAACTGAATGAATGTGAAGAACAGAGTTTGTGCTCAGATACGATCTAGAAACAGCGGTCAAAGAGAGAGCAGCTGGAGCGGTCTGTTCATTTTCTGTCCATTGATGCGTTTCTTATGTGCAGGCCCCGATCACGTTCCCATGCATGTACTATACATACTACTGTTGCGGAAAAAATACGTAACTGCAATTTGGCGGTTTCTTTTCTGATTTGATTTTAGAGGTTACAGTGGAAAGAATCTTGCTAAAAAAAAACAGAGCTAGACGTGCTTCCTTAAATTAAATTGCATGGAGAGATTTTGAAGTGCAACACTCTCTTAGTGAAAAAAAAAATTCCAAATTTGAATAGTTAATCAAATTAAGATGAACTATTAAAGATATTATGATTAAAGTTTGATTGAGTTTCATGATACCTTGCTGCTTGGAACCAGTTAAAAGCCCATTGAGTCATTTCAAAAATACACGAGAAATGAGAAAACGAGCATTCTTCAGCTACTTTCCCGAAGAGAGATCATAGATTTTGCAGAGACGTGTTTTTTTTTTGTTTTTTTTTACCGCACCACATCCCCAGCCTACACACTGGTGAACCAGATGCAGCGGCGGCGGTCAGAGAGAGTTCAGCTGGCAGCGGTAACCCCGGCTGGGCAGGTCAGGTCCTGTCAGGTGTAATTGGGTGAGGCGGGGGCTGTCAGTCCTCGTCAGCCGAGAGCAGAACCAGAGTCGCGGCCCGGGCCGGCGCTGGGTGGTAAATGCTCCCAGCGGAGACAGCAGATTTGTGGCCGGAGCCCTAAATAATGCCCCCAATCTGAAGCCTTTAGCTGGAACAAAGCCAGAGGAAAGCTGGTGAAATACAAGTCTGTAGAGTTTAGCATCGGGTTTGATCCAGGCCCCAGAAAGGTCCTGCTACTGTTTGGAGAGAGTGATGATTTTCATTTTATGTTGAAGTCATAGACGTACTTGAAGAAGTCATATTGGTAGTTCTCATTAAAGATGTAAATTTAATTTCCTTGAGTTTCCCTTTATGTAGCTTTAAAGGTAAGAAAATATCAATAACTGTATTATAGATTAATATAAGATCTGCCATTTCATGGGTTGAGCCTGAAACCCCAAACTTGGCAGTGTTAGTGCATCGCTCTTCTCTAGATTACTCCATAAAGTAATGCATGTATATTTTATCTGCCAATTCTGGTGTTTCATTTGAACTACAACAAATCTGTATCGCGTGATATATTCAAACCAGAGACAGCAATTACTCCGCCATTACAAACAGGGATGAAAAACACTTGACATGACAAATTTGATACCATCGGAATTCCTGGAAATCCTTATTTAAGTTAAAATTGAAGTACCAGGGTTATATATATCTACCAATAAGTTCAAGATTTTAATAACATATCTCAAAATAAGGGATTGACACACCAAAAGCATATCCCTTTTCCCCTTTCCACAATATAAAGCGATGCAATTACAAACTATACTCATTCCTGCTGACCTGATCAATGCAATGAAGTAAATATTCAAAACAATACGGAAAGTTTTCTCCTCCCGGCTAGTTCCTTAGATTCCGAGTCGGTGAGTTTGATCAGAAATCGGTGTTGCTGTTGCCCATTCATAACCAAGAGAGACAGGCTGTGAGAGAGAGCTGCCTCAGCACCACATTAGCTGTCTGTCAAGTGATTAGTCGGGTCTGAGGTCAGAGTTAACAGACACCCACCCATCCATCCCTCCCTCCCTCCCTCCCTCCATCCCTCACCATCCATCCACCCATCTGCATTGTCTCCTCTTTCATTGCTCTGTCCTTTCTCTCTTTTCTCACATCCATCTTTGTTCACCTCGATCTATCACCACACCTCCATCCTCACTTCTCCCCCATCGCTCCCCCCTTTTCGTCACTCCCTGTCCCTCCATTTTTCTTTCCCCCCCCACCCACTCTGAACCGCCATTTATCTGCCCCCCCCCCCAACTTCTCCTCCTCCACCCCTTCACTCCTCTCACTGCAGAAAATGTCTTTACTACAGGAATTTAACCTTGTGTTGAGTCTTCAACTCTTCTTATTTTTCCTTAAATAAGTAAAAACCTCTAATAAAGGGGTGAGGTAATTTCACTAGCTTTCAAAGGAAACAGTTTCCTCTAACAAGTGACAAAACCTTGGAAGAAGGCAGATCTCTCCAACAGAATGAAGACAGAGTCACTTGTTTCATAAAAAATCTTGAAACAAGTCGACTTGCAGTGGAAACAAGTGAAATCCTCTTCACCACAGCACCAGATTCCCACATTTATTTTAACGAAAAACATTTCAGCACTCGTTGAAAATGACTTGTCAAGATGGATTTTCGCCCATCCTTCTCCGCCGCTTCAACCTCCCCCCTCTGTTTCTTATTCACTTCTCACACTCCTTCATCCCTCCTCCCTCGCTCTTTCCACCCCCCCCCCCCCCACCGCCACCTCTGTGCTAGAAGCGTCTCTCATTAGCATGTTTAGCGCGCCGCTCGGCGAAGGCAGGCTTTTTCCGTTGTGTGCGCCGCGAGGTCAGACGCCAATCTGCTGACAACAACACAAACACAGCAAACGTGATCAACCCTGATGAAAAAAAGAGGGAAGTTATTCTCTCTTTCTCTCTCTCTCTCTCTCTCTCTCTCTCTCTCTCCACACAATGAGAGAGAGAGAGAGAAAACACATAATTCCCAGACAGGTACGTCCTAATTAAGCAACAGCCGAGGCTGCTCAGAATCAATGCCCTGATCCCTGACCAGCAAGCAGGGGAGTTGGCTAATTCATGCACGCTGCCCCCTCCCGCCCCCCCCCCCCCGCTTTAATGCCCGGCAAATATTCATTTCCTGAAACGAACCGAATCATTTGGAATTCGGTCGGGGATTGATTAACATTGGGAGGCGGCGACGGTTCAATATTTACACCCGTTGAGACCCGTGCAGAGGCCAAATAATGGAGCATATAACCGCCGCAACGCCTTACGACTTAATTCAATGCAAGATAATAGGGCCAGGGCTTTTTTTTTTTTTTTTTTTTTTTTTTTTTGCTCCATATGTGTGTGTGTGAGCCAAGCAGTTTGGCAGTTTGCTGGGCAGTAAGTCAACGGGATGGAGTCATCACGTGTGCCTTTGACCTGATCAATACGTATATAAAGTATGGCTGGTGTGTGTGTGTGTGTGTGTGTGTGTGTGTGTGTGTGTGCAGAGTCATGTAGCGTCTGTGTCTGAAGAATGTTTTGCATGCTTTGTGTGTGTGTGTGTGTGTGTGTGTGTGCGTGTGTGTATGCATATTGACTCATGCAATCTCAGTGCTTGATGAACGTTTTGCATGCTCTGTTGGCATGTTCGCGCGTTTGTGTGTGTGTGTATGTGTGTGTGTGTGTGTGTGTGTGTGTGTGTGTGTGTGTGTGTGTGTGTGCGCGAGTACAGTCATGCAGCCTCTATGCTTGAATAATGTTTGTGTGTCCCACAAATTACACACTCAGTGACTGGCTTGGTCCAATGGCGGCGGTAATGGAATATACAGCAGTGGTGATTGCGGGGGGGGGGGTTAAGGCTGTAAATGTATGTATAAGGTTCATAAAGTGCAATCCGTGCTTTTTTTCATCACTCTGTTTTGAAGCTCGGTGAAGTGCTCCGCAAACACGCGCTGATGGAAAAGCACTGGACTCTCATCTACTTTTCAAACAAATCTCCCCCCCTCCCCCCCCCCTGCATCAGCTTCCCTCAGCCACCATTTTGATGCAGAAATAAAAAAAAAAATAAAAAAAGTCCCTCGGCAGTCGCTTGAACTTTAGCGCCGAAAGAGCCAAACCCGGCTAATCATGTGTGAGTGTCCCGACTTTTCTTTCATTTTCTTTCATCTCATCAGGAGTAGGTGGGAGCGTGCCCTAAAGCAATGAACCTAATATTTCCGCCCATTCTCCGTCAATTTTCGCCTCAGAAATCTAACGTGGCGAGCAGGCGGCTGCTGTCGCCGGCCGCCACTTTGTAGGGAATTCCATGTAATGAGGCCCCCTAAAAGGCTTTCAGACTTTATCAAGCAGTAAAAGCTCCAGATCCCTGGTCTGCCGCTATTACCTGGCATTACCGCAGGCTGTTGTCATTAAGCGGGAGTTGCGGTGGATTGTGGCGGCGGCGGGGAAGCTGGGGATCGCCGCCTCTCACCCTTGACCCGACTCCCCCTTTTTGCCTCGGTTTCACATCTCGACGATCTCAGCGTTTTCCCCGATGGATTTTGAAATTCCCCCAAATTATCTCCAGAGTATGCTTCCAATTTACAGCTATCGCTTGCCCTCTTTTCCTCTCTTTTTAGGTCTTATCACGTTCTTACAAGGATTTCTACAGTGATTATGTTGACAAGGGTTCAAACAAGGCCAGTTATCAGAGTACAGCGGCAGAATAGGAGAGTTTGTTTAGAGAGGGATTTGTAAATGGACAGACCCCAGTGTTAAACACTCAAGTGATAAAGACCTGATAAGATGAAAAAAGGAAAAACATCATTGTTGTTCTACAAGGGGGGAAGGATGAAGACCTTAGAGCAGTGGTTCTCAACGTGGGGTCCGGGGACCACCAGGGGTCCTTGAGGGGATTCCAGGGGGTCCCCAGCAAATTGATGAATTGTTAAACTTCATCATTATTTCTTTCACAGGAAGTTAACACAATTAGAGAATGTAGAAGAAAGACTATCTTGATCATAGTTTCTCTGTTATCTCTCTACCTACAATACAGATAGTCATGGAATTCTGGACAAAATCACATCTGACAATAATAGTACAGCGGATAAGCTCTCATATTATAACAATGAGAAAAGCCTGAAATTTCTAGCATAGTTAGTATATACCATAATGTTTATTTTAAGATGTGGAGGGAAGTCAGATTTGACCTCTGAGAAAAGGTTGAGAATCACTGCCTTAGAGAATATAGACTTTACTACTGCAGAAACAGGTAGCGTAACAAAACACAAATGAGAAGTCCTGTAAGTCGTAGTCAAGAAAGAACACGATGTGTTACATATGTTGAAAATACAAATATGATTAATTAGGTCTCAGATTAAAGAATTATGAATATAGACCTGTACTGTAGGCAAACAGCATCTTATTATCTCTGCCTTTCCCATTGTTTCTGTCATTCTCTACTGCAGGCCTATAATGTAGAAAGGCCACAGTTAAAAGTTAAAATAGAAGTCAAGACAGGTTGCTGCAAAGAGAATGTGGTTCCATACATGAGCATCCAAAAGTTAAAGAAGAAAGCCGGCATACACAAATTCACCTTTACACCGATTTATGTTATTAATCTTTTTCAGCATAAAATACTGCACAAAACCTGATTCAAGAAAGGTTGACATTCCAAAATATCAATGATGTAAAGACTAGGCAAGGTGAGTTTGTGTGTGCAAGAGCCTCTTCTATGTATTTTGGGTGATCATACTGCTCCTACTATTATGCTGGGATCACACTTTACCCACAAAGCAATTGACCTTAATCCATCGGTGGCCATTTTGAATTTAGGTGAAATTCAGGGTGGGAAATTCTACCCTGAAGATTGGCATATATACTGTATATAAAACTAGCATTACTTCAAGTGTTTATTTATTTAGCAGGGAAGTTGGCTAGGTTACTTGCTAGTTAGCTACTAGCAAGTAGAGTTTCCGGTAGTCTCCTGTGTGGGCCAAATACTTTAAAATGTGAACCTCTGGATTTTTGAGATCCATTAATTTCTAACACGTTTCTCAGTGTGGAATCTGTGAAATGAATGACTCATCTCAGAACACAGCAGTAGGATGTAACTGGGCTTTACTTGCTCTTCCAGGCAGAGTTTCTTGTAGCTCAAACTATCGAGATGGAATGGAAGCGACGTGGTTATCGATTTTAGTATTACAAGATATATTTTCATTGCAACTCTGATTCACTGACAAAACTTCTAATGCATGCAACACCTTCATCACAAAGCAGTGTACCTGTTACGTAATGATGATGCAGCGGTAACGCTTTTTCTCACCATCAACCAGTAACACTTACAACATGTTAAGCGTGATCCCAGCCTTAGGAGTGGCTTTGCGGATCTCTTTGTGCATTTGAACCCCATCCACACCCAACCCAGTAACACCCATAACACTAACTGAACTCCTCCCTGACAGTGGTGACGGCTGCACGGTGGCACTAGAATTTAATACACACTTTAACTCACTGCCCCGCCACAGCAAATACAGGACATATCCCCTAAGCTTCTGCTCTCTTCCATCAATACACTCACTAACTACCGTGTGAGCAGTGAGTACAGCCAGACAGATGCTCCTGTAAAAGTTTTCTTATGAAAAAAAAAAAAAAAAAAAACCTTTTCCTCTCCTCTTCCTCCTCCTCCTCCTCCCCCGCTCCACTCCCATGTGGGGTGATTTAAGGCAGGGCGAGCTATAGATGCAGGGAGAAACCGTTGCCCTCCATCTCTCCCTCCCTCCCTCTCTTTCTCCCTCTCCCTCGGCCTTATTACAGGCTGTCAGTTTATTATAAAACATTAGGAAAGCAGAGGGACACTTGCAGTTACTGTCTTATCGATCGGCAGGGATAGATTCTATGATTTAGTGTCAGCCCCCCATCCGCCCCCGCCCGCGCCCTCCGCGTTCTCGGCCTCCTATTAAGGCCCCGGCGCTTTGCTTTGGCTATTGATGTCTCAACATTAACAGTTACAAGCTGCTACAGAAAATCAATGCTCAACTTTTATTACCGGCTGCATAACGCGCGGAGGACCTCCCGCCAGTCGGTACTTAGCAGTCGGGAGGAGGCGCGGACGGGGCGGCCCGGCACGTCAGGTGTTTTCTAAGTGATATCTGCAGTGGTAACATCAATCATGTGTAGAGCGTAAGGGGGGCTTCCAGGGGCCAGCCGAGGGCCTCGCTGCATAGATCTTTGGGGGGCAGAGCGTAGGAAGGTACAGCCCGGCACACAAATGAGCAACACATGCGCGCCAAATATATATGCCTCCACGCTTGGGACAGGAGACTTGCAAGAGTGAAACGAAACACATGCACGAAAAGTTTTTTTTGTTTTTTTTTTATATCTGAAATTCTGCTCAAATTTTCACCCGGAATGTTTCCTCTCACACAAACAAAGTGCCAAAACATCCGCTCTTTTGTTGACTCTTTAAACCACCATCGACGTCCCGGCTTCACTCCTCCCCAAATGTCATCAAACCCGAAATAACGATCGATCCCACCTCCACCTCCACCTCCACCTCCACCTCCGCCGACCATCCATCCATCATCAGAATCAACCTGGATGTGTGTGTGTGTGTGTGTGTTGGAACAGAGAATCTAAACCCAAGCAGCGTGGATCCAGAGCGGCTGAGGCCTCTCAAACATTTATGAGGGGTTGCCGAGGTGCGGTACGGCGGCCCTTCTGGGACAAACAGCCCCCGGTTCTGTACTCTCAGTCCCGATCAATGGAACTCAAGTTCATTACACACACTTTTCAGCCGAACGGCGGCCGCTGACTTTTTTTTTTTTCCCCCCTCTCTCCGATCGCCGAGCAGCCCACCGCTGGGGCTGCATTACACTTGCTTGTTTACGTGACTGCGTGTACAGGAGCAGGTGGGGGCAGGGAGTTTCAGGTGTGTGTGTGTGTGTGTGTGTGTGTGTGTGTGCGTGAAGAGAGGCTGTTCCCACTGGCCAGAGCTTGAGGTTATCATTATGTACAGGTTGCTTCGCTGCAATGCTAATGCTAATGCGCTCTCAGTGGCCACAGCCCCGGTCCCAGCGCTGTGCTAGCTAGCTAGCTGCTCCCCTCCAATTAAAGGCGGAGGGATGTCTGGCCGGGGCAGGGTAGGACAGGCCTGGGCTACCCGGGGCCCTGCGGAGAACAGGCTCACGCTAGTCGAGGAAAACAGAGTCGGAGAACAAATTGTGCATAGATTGGAGAGCTGCAGAAAAATCCCTGTCTTGATTTGAATGATTTGTTGGCGGGTGTGAGTTGTGTGCAATATAATAGAGTCCCTCGCTGTGATTTCATGCAGCCTAATAATGTTTATTTATTCCAAATCACATGACCTCATACTGTATAGACACATCAATCGGAGTGACCCAGCTGACTCCAAACCGACTGAACAGTTTATCCAGTGCAACTTTTCAGTGAGGGTCGGGTAAAGCAGATAATCCAGTTACAGCCTGCAGTCATTTTTAAACTTCATGTGATGATTTTCTTCATTAAAACACCCAGGAGCCCGAGTCTGAAGTCAGAGCTTCAGTCAAACGCTTCGTAATCTCAGAAAGGTAAAACTGTCGACCGCGGCCTGACTGCGGCAATCGAAAGAGCATCAATGTTTCACTCACAGGCCGCGGATCTTCTTCGAGTGCTGCAAGATGGGGGTCTGTGTGTGTGTGTGTGTGTGTGTGTGTGTGTGTGTGCAGTGTTGTGTTGTGTTAGAGAGCAGAGAAAGAGCAACTGCCACGGTCATGCAGCGTATTGATCACACCGCCCACCTCGACCTTACTTAAACATTACACACAAACAGCGATAAGGAGTTGCACAACCCTCCATACCGAGCTGTCATTTCAACCACTGATCCCTTTCTTTCTTTCTTTCTTTCTTTCTTTCTCTCTCTCATGCTATGAGGTTTTTCGACTGCTTTGGCACTCTATAAAGCCATCGCTGTCACACACAAACACAAGCAACAGCTACCATACAGTGGCAAAGAAACAAAGTACCATAACTCAGTTTACTTTTACTTAGTCCAGTCCAGATTCATTATGATCTGAGGTCTCCTTTCCACCTGGATTGTGTCTAGATCTGATGTAGCTAGGCAGGGCAAGGCAAATTTATTTATAGAGCACATTTTGTACACAAAGGCAATTCAAAGAGCTTTACACAAGGTATATAAAGATATTAGATAAGAAGCACAGGGTAAGATAAATGAAAAAAAAACAAATAAAAAGAGGTCATAAAGTGTATAAGAAGAGAGAATAAATTAATTACAATGCGTAAAAAGAAAATAAAGATCAAATCAGTGCGGAACAAAAATGTTTTGAGCAAAAAGTTGGGAAGCTTCACACAAGAAAACATGCACACCGACACGTATACTTACTATAGACACAGATACGTACAGGAATACACACACACACACACACACACACACACACATAAACACCAAAAAATGCACATAGTGATAGACACAGATAGACCTACACTCTCACACACACACACACACACACACACACACACCAAAGGATCTAGGCCAAAGGCAAGCGTGGCCCCCCCCCAGGCCTTTAGCGTAACACGGGTCAAATGTTCAAAAATACACCGACAATCAGATGGACCCCCAGGTTTACACACCAGGCCTGTCAATCATTTGTGGAGCTGTAAATGTGAATGGCAGCCCCGTCAGCGCGAGCGAGGTGACGGCCGTTTCCGCAGCACGGCCGAAATCTTTATGACAAAACATTTTACGGCCGTTCTTATAGCTCATGATGCGTCATTAGCGTTACTCATCGGACAATCATTTCTGTACGCAAAGCATCAAAGAGAAGTGTGCAGTGATCTCAGAGGTATAACTCGCCATGACTCATCAAGGTACAATATGGTGACGCACTGAACTAGACATTGTTTGAACATTGGTTTCTTCCCAAAAGGCTGTATACCGTATTTCCTCTAATATTGGCCCGGGCCTTTATTTACCTCAACTGCTGAGGGTACCAGGCCTTTATTGGAAGCAGGCTTATATTAGAGACAGGCCTTTATTTCTAATTCCCTCTGTTTGATAAGTATATTTGCTCATATTTTAGTACGAAGCCTCCTTGTTTTCTGATCTGCTTCTGTTGGGGTTCGTTAGGTAGCCGTTTTTTTTTGTTACTGCAATGCATTACCGATAATTACGGTAATCGACGGCGGCACGCTCCAGAGACTTCCACCAGGCACCAGGAGTTTTTACCGTTGTTTTTAGCTGTGACCAGCAGCTCTATAGCTCACTCTGTTGGTTGGTTGGTTGGTTGGTTGGTCCACAAAAATTTCCCCACCCTTTGGCGGCCTATAGCTGCACAGTACGTGGTCGCAGCTATGGCGAATTCACGCTTGTTTAACTTTGTTTTTTTCCCCGGCTTGTATTTGGGGCCGGCCTTTATTTGTTCTTGTCGACCACGGCCCCGGCCATTATCGGAGACCCGGCTTTTAATTGACTACCGGCCACTATTAGAGGAAATACGGTATCCACTTTAGAACGTTAATTGAAATTCATCACTTAAAAGTTCAAGAACAGATGATTCTACTGTAAAAAAAAATGTTTGTATTTGTTTGGCAAATATCTTAAATAAGGCAATCTAATCTTTCCTGAAACTGAACTTAACTTCCTCACCTCAGCAACTGTATTTTTCACACCAAGTTCTACTTTTTCCCAAACGTGACTTCATCCCTGCGTGCGTTTACTCATGTAAAACGATGACGATGACGGTCGGAGTACATGTAAAAATAATCCCCTACATTCACCTATCCCCCTTGATGTCACAAATGGAGCGCGGCGGCATGGCGGCAGCGCCCGGCATGCGGGTCGTCAGCCATTGTGTTCCAGTGTGAATGTGCACAGTGCTGAGGCATGCGCTTGGGCTGCGGTGGCGGTAAGCTATAGGGTAGTCAGGTGGCCGCTATAAGATTATACGCCCTCTTCCCTTTGCTCTTTGAGCCTCTGTGTGTGTGTGTGTGTGTGTGTGTGTGTGTGTGTGTGTGTGTGTGCGTGACGGCTCCTTTGGACAATGTGGTTACAAGATACTTCTGGCAGGGCAGAGAACAGCGGTGGGGTGAGGTGATATGTGTGTGTGTGTGTGTGTGTGTGTGTGTGTGTGTGCGTATGTGGTGTGTGTGTGTGTGTAACTGGAGACAGTGATTAAACGTTTAAAGCACAGATGATCCAACAGGTGCTCTGGCTCGGTGTCTCTTGTTCTCCCCAACTCTCTCTCTCTCTCTCTCTCTCTCTCTCTCTCTCTGTCTCTCTCTCCCCCTCCCTCTCTCTCTCTCTCTCTCTCTCCCCTCTCTCTCTTTCTCTCTGTTGCCCCCCCATCCCCCAAAACCCCAGCCCAGCTCCCATCTTGTCGCTCTGTTCTTGCTGCTGAAGGGTATTTAAAGTAACAAAGCCCTATGTGGAGTCCACTGTCTTACACACACACACACACACACACACACACACACACACACACACACACACACACACACACACACACGCACGCATTGAAAAGGTTGTAGTATAACGGAAACCTTTGGAGCTGTTGGCAAGTGTTAGAAACAAGGGCCAGGAGGGGCGACACACATTTAGACAAAGGGAGGCATTAATCAATCATACACACACACACACACACACACACACATACAAACACACATGCTGCAAACATACACACACACTGCCAAACGTTGATGTCAAACAACCAGACCAAAATGTAAGATGTAGAAAGGTTAAATCTGTAATAATGTTCTGTACAGCACAATGTGAAATAAAACTCCTGGGCGGGGCCAGCTATCGGCCACGCCCACTTTTGGCCACTGTGAGCTGCCTTAGTGCATAAAGTTGTACTTTAGTGCCACCTGGCATCGGTGTTGTTGGTATCATTGGTATCACTGGTATTGGCTTGCAAATTATAACAGGATTCAGTTGAGAGTCCTGCCAAATAGGGCGCATACTTAAAGACCCGATGAAATGGCATCTTTACTTCCTGGATTTGATGCATTTCCTGTTGAAACAGGATGTTGGGGGGGGGAGACATAATGCAGTGAGGGAGCATTCAAAAGTCTAAACCAGAGTCAGGGAAATTTTACTTGATGGGAGGAGTGCAGAGGGGCAGGATTGTTCAAAAATCTGATGGTTTTATTGGTTAGAAATATATATTTATGCCTACTGGTGCAGCATGATGTCACCATGAAAGATACTGTGTTTTCCAGGAAGTAAAAGTAATGGGAGTTCATTTCATGGGGACTTGTGGAGAACGTTCTCCCCAAGTTGTCTTAGAGAGAACAAACTTCTCAAGAACATGAGAACAGAGAAGCATCTTGACACTTTGAGATGGCCTTGCTGCTTGATGTTAAGACACACTAATGTCTCCCAGCTGCTCTGTCCTATAGACCGTCGTCGGGACAAGTCCCCATCCTATGCATCCCTTGGTTGTCAAGTAAGCTTCGGGGATCTATAACCGTTCTGTTTCTTCATGTTCTTTTGTTTTGGAATCATAAAGTAGTTTTACAGCTAGATATTGCATCAAATGTGTCACAGAGGGCACAAGAAGGCGGAAAAACACAGAGAAAAAAACATTTAATCTCCTCAAACGCATCCAGTAAAATCAGTGAAACTCACAAACCACAGGGCACGCAGAACACAAACACACGGCCGCTACCACACACAAACACACTCCACAAACACTCTTTTTATGTAACAAATGTTTAAGCAAGCGCCTTTGTGGTTTTTCTCAAAATCACTCATTTCCTCCCAATTTGCTCGTATTGTGCGTTTGAAATTCCCAACGTTCGGCGCACTGGAAACATCCAGCGAAGCCCTCGGTTCTCTAAATCAACTCCGGCTTTGACAGGCAGCGAGCAAACATGTCATCTTACATTACCCCCGAGGAGGAGGAGGAGGAGGAGGAGGAGGAGGAGAGGGGGACCGCCGCCGCCCCGATACCTGCGAATAAATTAAACCACCAATTTGCACTAAAGTCAACTCCCCTCGTCACATGACGGGGGGGGGGGGGACGAAAAATCACACAGAGATTAAAGAAATTAAAAGATAGAGTGGAAGACATGCAAACGGCAAACACTCTTTCTTTAGTCAGCACTCTACCTACCGGCTTCCATCATCAAACGAGCAAGAAGCGAGGGAGGAGGGGAACGTGAAACGAGAGAGAGAGGAAGAGAGAGGTGGTGTAGGAAAGAGGGAGAGAGAGAGAGAGAGAGAGAGAGAGAGAGGGGGGGGGAAAAAATGACGCTATGGATTAACTGTCCTTCACGCCGAAAATATACATCCCCAGGCGCTTGCCGCTGAATTATTAATTCAAATTTGTCAGAGAAAGAATGAGAGAAATATATTGACGGGGAGACGGGCCCTTTAATGGTCTCATTAAAGGGGAGGCTTTCCACACCGGGCACCCTCTGTGCTGCTGCAGGAGTTTTCGGGGGGGGGGGTAGGGGGGGTAGGGGGCGGTGGAGGGCGGGGGGGGGGAGGATACTTGACCCCCCAATGATTTTCTGTCACTTTATCATAAACAAGAAATTTTGACATGTCTCCCCCCCCCCTCCCTCCCTCCCTCCCTCCACCACCCACACCAAACCCACCCCTACTTTTGCTCTGGCCCTGCATGTAATTAGCCGAGGGGTGCAAAAGTGCACTGAATGCAAACCAGGTTCACGCACATGCATTGACACAGGCGGACAGAGGCAGCACACACACACACACACACACACTACAACCTGTACCTGCTTCTACTATTGCTGACAGGTACAAATGAAGTGAGCAGGAGAGGCAAGAAGAGCCCCAAGTATCACCTCATATCCGCAGTGATTATTGACTTCTGCTCCATTATAATTTTATTTTTCCATTTCACTGCTCCATAGATCATAGATCATTTCATAAGGGCTCAACAAACAAAGTGAATTTTCATCTGGCTCGTCGTTCTTTATATGAGAGCGGGTCGGGTTAGCGTTAGCTTCATTAGCTCCACAGCTCCATGGCTGGGAGCTGTTTTGGTGAAGGGGGGTTAACTGGCCGTAGAATCCAGACGGCATTAGGGAGGTGAGAGAGCACGGACCCACGGGTGCGCCGTGCCCTCCGAGGTCGGCTCATTGAAAGGCATTTGGTTCTGCCTCGGGGGGGCTAAAGAAGGGGGCAAAAGGGAGGGGGGGCTAAAAAAAAAAAAAAAGGACTAGAGGGACCAGAGAGGCCTAAGCACTAGGTTCATTGCTGATTCAAGTCTCTCAGTGTCCCTCTGGCAAATGGATTTTCATAATGCTGAGACAATATGATTTTTTTTCCTTTTCCCCAGGTTTGCCCCAGTGCAAGTTTGATTGAATTTTACTCTGAAAACCTGGACTTAGTATTGCATATGCAAGGGAAAAAAAACACTATTTTTTTTTTTTTCTTTGAGTTATCCTTGGATAGCCTCTGTTTCAGAATATGTACCAGCCAAGAAAACACTCCGTGTCAGTGTATGCAAACTCTCTCGGACAGTCAGGTATAACCCGTAGCACAGGGAGGGCACATTCTTAATCCTTATTCCCACTGATATAAACCTCCCTGCCTGTGCCCATCTACAGCGGGCCTCAAAGTCCATAATAACACAGCCGCAGACAGGACCGACGGATGCAGGATGTAAATTTGTTTTCCCCTTCACCTCAGGACAAAGCCCCAGCGCCTTCCAGCCCACATTAGACAACGAGAGAAGCTTGTCTCCCTCCCGCTCCGAGCGCCTTTTCTCTTGTTTATTTCATCAGACCTAAGGCGCTTTTCCCATCCTCTCAACATCTCTCGACCTCTTTCCATCGCCCCGCCGAGCCCGCCGACCCGTCCTTGGGCGACAGGACAGGACCAGCCGCTACCTGCTTAGCTTAACAACAATAGCAATGTTGTCGGCGGAGGTTTAGATTTGACTTAATATATCCCCAACTGGACCGTCCCTGCTTAATTCTCTTTCATAGCCGCGTGGTGTTTGGCCCCCCGAGTGGCTAAAGGTGGGGGGGGGGGGGGGGGTTTGACGAGCCGGCGAGCAAATTGAGCCTTCATGCTTTATTCTGACACACTGACAAAAGCCTGTCCCCACTGGTGGCTTGTTTTCAGAACCAGGAACTATGAGACAGTTGTTATTATGCATTGTTAGCGCTGAGGATATTTGGCCTCTGGACATCGGGCTCTGTGTTAGCTTTAGGGCATGTATGCCATTGAAATGAAGGGTCACTGTACGCTGTTGAAATGAAGGGTCACTGTTCAGCGCCTAATGAGGCCTTTGTTAAACGGATGAAAAAAATTATTGAGCATAAAGTGTACTTTAGATCATTCTGGCCCATGAGGACTTCCCCATGTGAAGGCCTCTGAACTATACCTTTCATCTAACGTTAGCTATACGAGAGCTCCTATACAGGTGCTGTAAGGTGCTCTAGATCAGTGGTTCTCAACGTGGGGTCCGGGGACCGCCAGGGGTCCTCAAGGGGGTTCCAGGGGGTCCCCAGCAAATTGATGAATTGTTAAACTTCAGCATTATTTCATTTGCAAGAAGTTACCACAATTAGAGAATGTAGAAGAATGACTGTTTTGATCATAGTTTCACTGTTATCTCTCTACCTACAATACAGATAGTCATGGAATTCTGGACAAAATCATTTCTAACAATAACAATATTCTCAGATTTGGGTCTGAGAGACAAAATCTCAAATGGGGGTCTGTGGCTCTAATGTGGACTAGATTAGGGGTCCTTGATATGAGAAAGGTTGAGAATCACTGCTCTAGATAGACCTGTCCACCAAGTGGTATACGTAAGGTTGTTATATTATAATAATGGTATATATGTTGTAGTGTGGAGGCAACAACCACCGTCATCCAACTTCTTTGAATAAATTAACCCACAATTCACAGTAAAGGCTCCCCTTGTAGAATGAAGGGGCACAATAATCAAAGAGAAGAAGGAAATAAAAAGATGGGGGTGGTTGTTATGTTAAGACCTCATCTTACCTAGAGCTAATCGCCCATCAGAAATAACCCCTTTTAACACCCATTGTGTTTGTGTGTGTGTGTATCAAGCCTTGTATCTTTATTAGAGATCAAAATCCAGCTGTAGGTTGATAACGGCCCAAAGTGACGACCTATAAACTCTCCCGTTCTTACATATGCTTCGTTTGTAGCCTGCGATAGCGCAGCTGTGATGCTAGCTAGCCTGTTAGCCTTTGGTGTATCTCGCCTCAAAGACCCCCATTAAATGTTAAGAGGCGTACAGCCCCGGGTTTTACCCCCCGTTTTCTCTCTCCTCTAATGTGGAGGCATCATGGAGGAGGGGGCGGGGGGGAATTCCCCAAATGGGAGTTGGAGGAAAACAAGGAAGTGGAGAGCTCCAGGGAGCAGGGAGGCTTGTTTGCTAGCGAGCTAGGTGGATAGATACTGTAGATAAGGACTGTAATGCTCTAATGGGGAAGCAGAGCCTCCTGTAGGAAAAAAACACACATCCACCTGAACTGTCAGTGGAGTATTGACGGCTGAGGTGAATGTTTGTGTGTGTAGGTGTGTGTGTGTGTTTGAGATAGATGGTTACAGTGGATACTTCAGGTATTTGTGTGTGTATAAGGGCAAAGGGAGGGAGGGAAGTTTTATTTTTTCTCAACCACAATAACATCACATACAAAGCCTAGTTTACGTATCAGAGCAGTGCACGATAACTGAGATAATAGGCTACTTAGGCGATACGGTTGACCATGCGGCCGTTGCCCCTTGCCCTATTGCCCCTTACTGCCCTGTTTTTAACACACACACACACACACACACACACACACACACACACACACACACATTCTCCCAATAAAGAGGTAGCTCTACACATAGGCTTATCCTTCCTCCAGGATAGGTAGTTGGCCCAGAGACCTCACTTGGCCCCTTCCATCCCACCCAGAGTGAAGGGTTACTGGGTTCTCTTCCTTCGACGCCCCCCTCCCTGATTGGAGCCACGCTGACAGGCAGGTTAATAATGAATAAAATAGCAATGCACAGTGTCGGCTTGATAACAGTCCAATAGTGCGCCATAAACA
The DNA here is from genome assembly GCF_046629955.1 of Centroberyx affinis. Lineage (NCBI taxonomy): Eukaryota > Metazoa > Chordata > Actinopteri > Beryciformes > Berycidae > Centroberyx > Centroberyx affinis. Next base: position 31,537 of record NW_027281871.1, on the reverse strand, counting down.
CAACTCGGCCCTAGCTGCAGCCACTCCTCGCTCTTTGAAGCGCCGCTGCCGTTGTAAAAAAGTGCCTCGGCTTTGATAGGCTCGTATAAACGCTTGTGAAAATCCCATTGGAGATGGCGAGGCCCGATTCCCGCCTACACAGGAAGTGACTACTTTGTCTTCCACTCACGTTTAATTGGCCGAGTTTACTGACAGCGCTTGACTCAATAACTGTTTATGACTCGGGAGTTTTATGTGTTGTTTTTGGACCCGGCAGGAAACACATGTTCTAAAGTTTAAAAGGTAGAGTGAATCGGCAGCATGTGACTTCGAGGTTTATTGATTGGGGCACTAAAGCTGTAATGGTCAGAGAACACGGTGTTGTTTTGTCATGGATATTACGTTATTACAGCAGAGGCTTCAGTAAACATCCTCATTTCAGTATTCATCAAGGAGGAAAAAAAAAACCTACTGATCTATATTTTTTATTTACAATTTATCCAGAGCGAATCATAAAGTGAGTAGAGGAGACATTACCCCTTATGGTTATTATTATTTTCATTTTTGCATTTTATGCATTTAGCTGACAGTCTTACTCAGAGGGACCCATAATGTATGAGTAGGGGGTTCAGTGCCTTGCTCAAGGACTCTTCAATGATTCACATACATGCTCCGTGCACAAAAAGTGAGAGAAATATGTTTTCCCACCACAAAGGGATTACAGGAAGGAGAAACGACTAGAAGCAGGTAGTAGTTGGACACTGACATAGCGCCAGTGGTGGAAGAAGTACTGAGATCTTTTACTTAAGTAAAAGTAGCAATACAACAATGTAAAGATACTCCATTACAAGTAAAAGTCCTGCATTCAAAATCTTACTTAAGTAAAAGTACATAAGTATTGGCAGCAAAATGTACTTAGAGTATCAAAGTAAAGGTACTCATTATGCAAAATGTCCCCATTTAGAGAGTTATATTTTTCATAAATTATTGGAATATTAATACTGATTTATTGACATACATGTACATCTAAGCAGCATTTTAAAGTTGTCAACGTGAAGCTAATCTTAACAATTTAGCTATACTTTTGGGTAGTCTAATCTATAACAATGCTATTTTATAGTATTTTATAAAGATGATCAAATGTTTTAAATATAAAATATTGATCTGAAAAGTAACTAGTAACTATAGCTGTGAAATAAATGTAATGGAGTAAAAATGGAAATACTATTACAAGTACCTAAATTATACCTAAGTACAGTACTTGAGTAAATGTACTTAGTTACTTTTCACCACTGAATAGCGCAATGGAAAGTAAGAGTGTTGTGGTCTGGCTGGTAGATGGACATAAACATTTGCCTTCAACTCCGATGACCTGGGTTCCCAACTCATGCCAAGAAGTTTTCTATAGTTTTCTTATTTAAGCATGACCAAAAGCTTAACCAAGTAGTTTCAGTTACCAAACCTTAAAGTTTTAGTCGCCTAAACCTAAACCCAACCCTAACCTTAACCGAAGTTGCTTTGCGTGACTAAACTTAACCATCAGCTAACCTTTTAACATGGAAAACAGGTGAAAATGGCAGCTATACTTGGTGCTACTGTCACTTAATCCTTTTATAGCGGAGGAACATAATCTTCACATAATTTATGGCCACAACATGTAACACCTACCTTTCAGACTTCGTGCTCGTTTCCCGAATATTTATGAGACTGGGTTGGACCTTCCCAGTAACAAGACGGTCTCTCGAGTCCACTACATCAGTGGTTCTCAGCGTGGGGTCCGGGGACCACCAGGGGTCCTTGAGGGGTTTCCAGGGGGTCCCCAGCAAATTGATGAATTGTTAAACTTCAGCATTATTTCATTTACAAGAAGTGAACACAGTTGGAGAATGTAGAAGAATGACTATTTTGATCATAGTTTCTCTGTTATCTCTCTACCTACAATACAGATAGTCGTGGAATTCTGGACAAAATCATATCTGACAATAAAAATATGCTCAGATTTGGGTCAAAGAGATAAAATCTCATCAAATGGGGGTCCGTGGCTCTAATGTGGACTAAATTAGGGGTCCTTGATATGAAAAAGGTTGAGAATTACTGCACTACACCACACAGCCATGTAGATTTTGTTGTTAGATGTGGGCCTATAGACTATGTGCTGACGTATAGAAGCCTCAGTTCATATACAACTAGCTTCTATCACCAGGCTAAATACAGTGTTTCTCCACCTCTTTGGCATCTTACGCCCAAAAATAAAGTGATGCCTGCTCGCTCATGCAGACAATGTTGAACTTTGACACCAAATGATGATTCTTATTTTGCCTTTTCGGGCTATTTCAGTTGATTAATTATTGGAAGGAGTCGTTTTTGTTTTTTTTCTGGTCAGAGCTTCTCCACAGCAGAGTGTCCAATCTGTGAGGCATCAGCAAGATCACAGCGGAGTAATGGAGCGGGTATTTGCATGAGTGAATGCGCAGTGTGTCTGAATGCGCAGTGTGTATGTGTGTGTGTGTGTGTCCCTGGAGCAGGTTGATTGTAAGGGGAGGTGAAGGAGTGTAAGAGCACATGTACAGCACACACACACACACAAACACACACACACACACAAACACACACACACCTCGGTGAGTGAATCACAGCGCAGAGCAGATCTAGTCTAATTAAAAAGCACAGCTGTGAATTCAGGGGTTCTGAGAGAGAGAGAGAGAGAGAGACTGAGTGTGTGTGTGTGTGTGTGTGTGTGTGTGTGTGTGTGTGTGTGTGTACTCGCACGCTGGGTCGCTGGCTCCGGCGTGATCGGCCGTCAAACGAAACAATGTATTCCGCGGGACCTCGGGGTTTCCATTTGAGCGTTTGGACGCGGCGCTGCAGCGCACTGTGGCTGTTTTATGTGAAAAAAAGTTGATAATTAGTCCCACAGTGACTGAACGATGAGATGGAGGAGAAAGAGAGAGAGAGAGAGAGAGAGAGAGAGGGGGGGGGGGGGGGGGTTGAAGAAGAAGGAGAGGAGCGCTTAGCACACTTAACGCTCCGACCTGACTCCGTCTGGGCAGCGTTGATCAAAATATGACTCTCGTTTTCCCCCCTGTCCTCTCTCTCTCTCTCTCCTTCCTCACCGCTCTCCTGCTCTTCTTCACTGATCAGTAAATTATCGTCAGTCCAACCTTCTGATTTGATCAAAATTGAGAATAATTCCTCTCCAACCTGAAGTGTTTACTCGCCCGCTGCCGTCTTTGCAGAGGGGAGAAGATATCAAGCTATTGTCATCGGTCATCAGTGAGAGGAGTGTTGTGCTTTTTTTCTTTTTTTTTTCTTCCTTTCTTTTTTGGAAGCCCTCTTTCATTATTTTTTCAAAAGGGGCCCTGGTAATAATTAGCAATTAAAATGCTGTCTTTTTGCCTCGTTTTCCCCTAATTAGCTTGACAGAGACATTGGGTAGTAATTCTCTGTAGTTTTGGGTGCCCTCCCCCCTCCCTCTTCACCCCTCCCTCCCTCCCTCCCTCCCCCCAACATACACATACACACCCATCAGCCCTCCCTCTACACACATACACACTCATGCAGACACACACAGACAAATCTTTCTGAGAAACCATGGCAACACCTCATGTTTTTGCCGTGATCTGCGCTCGCCTTGTCATGTTGCTGCATTAACCAAATCAAAGTCAAAAGGGGCTTGAAAACCCTGAATCGATTATTAAGCAGCGAGAGAAAACATTTCCCATCGACAGCGTCTGCACTGCTGAGAGCGCTTGTCCTCACTCATATTATATTACACTAAACAATTCACTTACGCTAAATAATTCTCGCGACTCAATAGTGCATTTGTAAAAAATGTAATTCCTCATTATCCTTAACACCGTCTGCGCTCGCCACACGGCCTGCTGAGGTTTCACATTCATCCTCATAAGCTTTTCAATTTCATTTCCCTGTCAAAACCTGATCCATGTCACAAGGTTTCTCAGTTTCCAGACTTTTCCCAGACCTTCCCAGAATTTAAAGATTTTGATCGTTGGTTTATCCTCAGTATGATCTATGTCGACTGTGGCTGGGCGATATGACTGTCAACTACTAGACCGTATCACTCTATGATGGAAGATTATTCCTCGCATTTTGTGAAGTGAGAGCAGGTATACAGACACAGAAAATGTGAACTCATAAATGCACTGGGACTGAATGAGAATAAGTTCTCACATTGATCCAGACTTTTTGGCCAACTCTTCCCAACTTTTCAGGACCAAGTCTTTCAGCTTGGATGGATTAGTAGGATACTGTCTGTATCCTACTTATCAAGTAGAGCTGGACAATTAATCTAAAAAAACAACAACAAATAATCGAAATCGCAATATGAATTTCTGCAATTTCCAAAGGCTGCAAAAAAAGTTCTGAAGAATGTGAAGATATGATGATCACAGTTGAAATCGCAATTGCAATAGTCTGTCAAATAATTGCAATTAGATTTTTTGTCAATATCTTTCAGCCCTATTATCAAGATCTGCGAGCTTAAATGTTGTCCTGTATCTTGTCACTGATGTGCATCATGCTCTGCTACATGTCATCTTGTGTCCTCCGTTTATTTTTATTTTTTTTAAATATTTACTTTAATTCTAGATAGCCATAAATTACATTTGCCCAGGGACTGCAGATGAAAACTATCCTTTTTGAGATGAAACTATCCTTTTGGTCTAACTCTGGCACATTTACAGACCTGTGTTGGACGGCTGTGTGTTAACCCTAACCCAACACTCTGTTCCTGTGTTGAGTCTATATTAATCCGTCTCAGTCTGTTGGTGGTGTGACCGCCGGTTCAGGAGTCTGATAGGGGGTCAGACAGCTGAGTGGCAGCAGGAAAAAGCACATGTCATGTTTGTTTGGAGGCTCCTTTGTCACCAGCCAGAACCCCCCCGCACCCCCCTTCTACCCCTGCACCCCCCTCCCCCCTCCCTTCCACCCCCCCACCCCCCTTCCTGCCCTCCTCTTGGCCTTATTTAGCCCCCCGCCGTGTCACTGAGGGGTCAGGGTGAACACACACACACACACACACACACACGCTATATACAAACTCCAATGCAAAACACACACCCACACACAAGCAGCCACACTTACACATTATGCCCCGAACACACACACACACACACACACACACACACATTCAAACACACACACAGACTGTAATAGCATGGTAGAGTGCATCATAGATGGAGGTGCCTTGAAGGACTGGCTTCTCATTCTCTAGACCTCATTAGCTGCTGATTTATCTCCCCCTCCTCCCTCCTAATGCTCTGGGTGTGTGTGTGTGTGTGTGTGTGTGGGAAGGGGAGGGGGGGTGGGGGGGTGGGCAAACTGTGTGAGAGAGAAAGAGAGAGTGTGTGTGTATTTACATGGATTAGTGTGTGTGTGAGAGAGAGAGAAAGGTAGAGATTGTGTGTGTGAGAGATAGAGTGGTTATATGTTAATGTAAGAGAGAAAGTGAGTGTGTGTGTGTGTGAGTGTGTGTGTGGGGAGTAAGGGTGCCAGTGGTCAGGAGAAGGTAGACTGCTTCAGGAGGCAGTGGAGTGTGTGTGTGTGTGTGTGTGTGTGTGTCAGCTGGTTCATTAGCGGACGCCGGACGGTCCATTAGTGTGTGTGTGTGTGTGTGTCTGTGATTGGTCCGGAGGTGTCAGCTAGACACAGGGACTCCGTCATTCCACATTAGCCCTCCGTGAGCCCACTCAACCTGGGGTCAAACGGATTAATAAAAGATCACACACACACACACACACACACACACACACCGCTGGCTGATTCCATATTCTGTAGCCCTGTGCTTCATAATCATGAGAAGCACACACAGCGCCGCGCTCCACCATTATCCATTTAGCAAATTTTTGTCTTGTCTTGCAATAATCTGCCCAAACCCCCAGTGAGCTTATTATTGTCAAGGAAAAGTGCTTATAGCTGTGCGGAAAGGTAGGATTTTGGACAGAGGGAACATACGCAAAAATTCATTTTGCACTAGAAATTAATGTTAGTAAAACAAAAACAAGAAAAGTCTTGTCACCAGGATAAGTCCCTGCGCTTTTATTGCACTTGTGATTCTTCTTGTTTTTCATGAGAATAATGCTTTTTAAAAACTTTTATCTCTGGATTTTGTTCACTAATAATAACTATACGTTCTGTTTTGTTTTGGTAAAATAGAGGACGGTGAGATCCACCACTAATACGGCTGTAATTCTGCCCTACATAGTTCATTTACTCCTGGGGAATGAATGAATCTCTCAGGAGTAGAGCCTTTTTTTTTTTTTTGCCCTCACCTGATTCCCTCTACATCACACTCTCAAGAGACGATTCAGAAGAGAAGAAGGGGGGGGGGGGGGGGGATTTCATCATATGGTGCAATTTTGAAGTCCTCTTTAAAGTAAAAATGAGCTGCAACCAAGGAATTCAACCTGTAACCCTGTTCACTGATAAATGAGAACACAAATTACCCAAACGCTGCATTTAAGGACACTCTAACCTCTAAATACAACTTGCAGAATAGCTTTTACCAGGCTTCAACAAAAAAATGTCCAATGTTACATATGTGGAGCAATGAATTTCAAAAAGCTGTACCTCAACTGATAATTAATCATTGAAAATAAAATGTAGGCCTATACAATTTCTGTCTAGACTTCTTATGAGTATAATGAAATGACAAGATACGTACCTATTTGATAAATATTTTGGATTTGTCAGGAGTAAGATACACTTTTCAACATACGTACACAAACATACACAATTCAAATTTTTGTCATTTTCTTTGGATTTTTCATTGTAAGACAGGCTAGAAACCAGGCAAGAAAAAAGAGAGATACCTGAAAAAGATTGTTGTGGTGTGGGTGTAGGTCAATTCAGTAATATTATAAGTAAAAGTGAATAGACTTTAGTTCTAGACTCCTCCTGCTCCTACTTGCTACTAGCAAAGCAACTGCTGTTATGTAATGTTAACATGCAGCTACTAGCCACTAACGCTAGCTTCAGCTAAATATGTTTGCCAGCGGTGATTTTTAGCTGACCAGGTGCTAGCTAAAAAAAACAACAAAACAACAAAATCGAACAAAATAATCGGTTCCCAGTCAAAAACACCACAGAAATTAACCATGTCTATTCAGGTCTGTTCAGCTGTTCAGTCACTGTTGCCTAAAAGTTGTGGACCTCCAACATGGCTGCCAGAGGGTGTTTAGCCTATACTCTATTTCTCTTTGCTGTATCCTTTTACCTGTCCAGTCTCCCCACAGGGATCATTAAAGTTTCATCTCATCTAACCAGCGCTTCCTTTTTCTTCTCCCTCCTCCTCCAGATGTGAAGAACCTGGAGAACTTCCACCTGGTGGAGAGCGTGCAGGAGCAGGTGAACGCGGCGCTGCTGGACTACGTCATGTGCAACTACCCGCAGCAGACGGACAAGTTCGGCCAGCTGCTGCTCCGGCTGCCCGAGATCCGAGCCATCAGCCTGCAGGCCGAGGAATACCTGTACTACAAACACCTGAACGGCGACGTGCCCTGCAACAACCTGCTCATCGAGATGCTGCACGCCAAGAGGGCTTAGGGCTGGGGACTGCGCTTTTTACCCACAATGCAACTGTGCGGGGAGATTCCCGAGATTCTCGCCGCAGCCCCAAAACTCCGCCCATGCTAATGCTTTCGCTAACCCCCGACCCAGCGTAGACTGTGTGACGATTCGGGGGGGGGGGTGGAGCGTTAGCATCTTGTTTATTTTCAACTCATTTTGACGGTGAAGTGACACTTGAAGTACAGATTTGGACAAACACACACACACACACACACACACACACACACAGACTGACACAGCACACACACACACACAGCATATGAATCCCTTTACTCTGAGAAAAAACAAAACTCTGGAAGCGCTGGTTCTCCTCAACCATGCTGATTCTCAGAAAGAGACGATATTGAAAGGAAAGGAAAGAAAAAAAAAAACTCTTGAAAGAAACTCTGCATTTGACTCTTCTAGTCTGCACAAACACAGACTATCAAGGTGATGCAAAGACTGGCAGGCTGTAACTTTAAGAACAAACAACCCCTTGAGTATTTTCCCGCCCTTTTTGTGCTGAGACAGGAAGCTCCGTAACACCGGTGGCGAGGGACTGGTGGCGGGCGGTGGGTTATTTCGGTGGACGGTCCTGCGGTGCGCTCTCTCTTTGAAACCGGCCTCTAGCTGCCGGTGTTGGTACTGTAAAAACAAGCGGACAGGCAGTCAGCCGGGCCGGAGACTCTTTATCTACCTACCTAACTACCGTCACGTCTGTTTTGAAGTCACACAAGATGGCCGCCGCCGAGGCAGCTCGACAAGCAACTGACGCTCACCCCCTAAAAAGAAACCTCCAGTGACAAACAGAAATGAAAAATAGGACAAATAAGAAGAAAAATAAAGTAAGTTTTTTGGGAAAATGGCAGTTGTTTCCTCCTCATGGTCACATTGTGGTTCCCCCCTTTTCTTATTCCACCTCCCCGAAACATCTTTCACTGTGTACCTCAGAAAGACCAGTTTTAAACCACGTAGATCAATTCAATGAATATTGTCAGTTGAATCAAATGTATTTATAACCAATTTTTCCCGCAAAAAAAATAACAAACCCTCCCTTTTGTTAAAACTGGAACAAAAAAAAAGTGTGATTCTGGAGGATCGAGCCGCCTCTGTCCGAACAGACCAAAGCCTGCAGAACAGAACAGAACAGAAGAGGGAAGTGACAAACACCTTAACTATCAGTATTATAAGAGAAAAAAAGATTTGTGATGTCACAGTTATGTGAGTCTTGCCTTATTTCATTACCATGCTAGCTAACCGTGCAGATGTGAATGAAAATATGTACAAATATATATATAAAGTATTAATGTTGTAAAAAATTAAAAAAAGAATAATTCAAGAGGTGTTTACATTCATGTGGTCATATGGGAGAGAACTGTGATGAAGCATAAATTGCAAAGCAATGATTTCCTAAAAAATGAAATTAACGAAATGAAAAGAAAAAAAAAAGATCCTTCTGGTTTGCTTTCTTTGGTGTGTGTACAGTGTTTTACTCTTATTTTTTATTTCTTTTGAGCAGTACTTAAATTATGTCGTGAGACACTAAAATCAGAAAGGAATCACACTTAAAATTTTAATTTCTATCTGTGTCTGTTGGCATTCAAATATTTGTTTCTTTTGCATTGCTGTATAAGGGTTCCGTTTCAGTTTCCAACCGTTTTTTTGTAGAACTTTTCTTTTTTTACAGTGCTCTGCCTTTTTGATGTACAGTATGTCACTGGTTACGGCTTAATAATGAAGATAATTTATTGCGTCTCTGGGTTTCCATCTTTGTGTTACACGACGTGAGGTGTCCACGCCAGAATAAATTTGTTTACTGTAGCATGTTCTGTTTTTTTCCCCAAATAGTTGTTCTGAGATGCAGTTCAGGAGCAAAAATAACGATCATAAAAAAAAATATCACCGCAATTTTTATCCTTCTTTCCTTTTTTTTTTTGTTTTTTTTTTAAATGTTTATGGAAGTCTAAGTCTGTACATTGAAAAGAGTATTGTATTTAAGCGAGTAGGTGTGAATGATGTCCGTGCCGCATCAGTTTTTCTTATTGAATTTCAAACTGCATCGATGTTCTGTCCGGTTTGCTCTGATACCAAAGACTGCATCTGTCCCCTGTGAGCTGTGATTTCTGGTATTGTGTCCAAAACGAACAAAACCGGCTCTTTTTATTTTCCAGCCATCGTGAAGTTTGGCATCCCAAATGATCCCCAATGTGGAATCCTACACATGTAGTTGTTGTTACCGGTTTACCAAAATGTCCCGACACACAACAACAACCTGTGGTGTTTTTATCTGTCTACCTGTCGCCGAGTCACAGAATGATCAAAAAAGTCTTTCAATGGCATGTTTATTGTACAGTACGTTCATTTCAATGCCATCACATTCATTCACATAAGGTCCGTTTTCTTCCTTTCCCCCCCCACAAAGATATGAAAACATCTCTGCGTTGCTAAGTGTTGGTGGTAAATTCATTCAGTATTCATTCGAACAAAGACGTGTTTTTTAACAAGACGTGCAAAAAGCCCTTTTGGCGAAAACATTTGGCTTTAACTTCATGACATAATTAAGCTTGTCTTGATCCCCGACCCCCTCCTTATTAATTGTGTCTATTGATCAGACAATCTTTTATCAGTGGACCCCCTCCCTCCTCCTCCTCCTCCTCCTCCTCCTCCTCCTCCATCTCCATCTCAGATTCTGTGTTTAGGTTCTGCAGCTGCCTTGGACTTCCTCAAACATACAGGCAAAACCCCATACCATGTGCATGCAATACAGTCACACACACACACACACACACACACACAGCCATTGCACAAGTCCCACTTTTTTTCTTTTGTTTTTTTACTAGAAGCTTGCTGCACTCCTTCTCCATCCCCAAGAGGAGTTATTTGGGGTAAAAAAAAAAAAGTGAAGTTTTGCTGTCTTTTCAGCTGTCAGATGTTATAAGGAATAGTCTGATAACCTGGGTAATAGGTTTATAGGATATAATAAGGTTTGTTTTACAATATACTCATTTGAATCTAGTGTGTAAGGTGCAAAACAGACAGGATAGATGCAGGAGAAACACATCAAGGGGGACTTCTGTAATGGCTGCCTTTGTGTATTCACATTCTCATTTACATACACAAAAGGACAAAATGCTGACCCTCCTTCCGCTTGTCTATGACCTTTGCCCCCTGCTGTCATACCTGACCGCCCCTCTCACATCACTTCCTGGTCCCGGGGAGTGTTTCTCTGAAGCTGATGGAATTTTTCCTCATATTTCAATAAATAATTATTATGCTTACAACGCCGTTCTCTCGCTTCCTCCGCTCACTCATGCTGTCCAGTTCCATCTGATTAATTTTGGTTGTTATAAGATATTCAGTCACTCCTTGCATAACGGTCTGTAGTGTTCTTATATTGAAATGATATTTAGGAATGAGGAGATTCATTCCCAAGCGATATCCAGCTTTAGAATAAAAATGTTACCTAAAATGTTTTACTCCTTGGTGCAAAAATATAGATTTCTACACCTCAAGGATGTTGGCATTTGGAGGGAAAACGACATTTAATAACTAATAACTTGAATATTTTTCATAATTAAGTTTTTGAAATAATTTGAAAGGTGGATATCCCATTTTTGGAATGAATTTCTTCAAATACGTTTTTTCCACTATGAATGTCAGGTAAGGAGGTTTAATTGCATTCTTGGTCTGTCTCTGCAGACATTCCTCCATATGTACAGAGGTCATGGATATAATCAAAATGAATCACAATGAATTTATGTTAAAAAATATATATAAATATGAGGGGAAAGAGGCGGACGAGGAGAAGGCTGTACAGTATTACTCACCTTTTATAACACACACTGCAGTGCGACCACACACATTACCGGACCATATAAATCTTTTACAAGCGAATGTACAGCAAATGCAGCCATGACACATGAACAGACAAGAAACAGAAAAAAACAGTCACTGACACTGGAAATTTAACACGTAAAGATACGAAGGAATACAAAGAAACTGGATGAGAAAAAATGGAAAAAAACAACGTGACATTAGTGAAAACGTGGAATAACGTTACATTTACATTTCAGGCATTTAGCTCAGACTCTTATCCAGAGTGTCTTAAAATGAGTGCAACAGTAGGATAAGCTTAAAGTCCTAGATCACTGACAATACAAGCAAACAATATTAATGAACGCAATGCTCAGATGTTCCTGCGTCTCTAGAATGATCATAGTTAAAAGAGAAGTAGGTAAAGAAAAAAAGAGCCAGAATAAAAACAAAAAACGATTTAATCAATTCTTAATTAACTGAAAATAAAAAATAAAATCACCAAATGAAATGACAGTCATCACGACGGCCGGGTCAGTCCACGTAGACGAGGCCGTAGCTTTTCGGAGGCGCGGGGCTGCGAGGGAAACAGGAAGTGGTAAACTCGAGCTCCATGGGAACGTGAAGACTGCAGCCGGCCGGCGAGGCGTCCGCCGCCGAGGCAGGAGGCTCCTGGGCGAGGAGAGAGGCAGCGGATCACAGAGACAACACACACACAGGACCGAGGTCAGAAAACACACCAGGGGGAATCACAGGTGTTGATTTGGTGGGAGAAAGGAGAACATGGATTTTGGTTTGTTGAACAAATTAATCTCCATCTGAAAATACTGACCCCTGATCTTACAAAATAATTGCTGTTTATGAAAGTGAAGCACATTTTGGCTTTGTCTTAAAAGTTTTCAGTCTCTGCTTACATAATAGTCTTTGCAATATCTGCCTTTTGAATGACAAATTCATGAATTTCAAGTAGCAAAATTAAATTATTTGCAAAGACGATAGACAATGTTTTCAAATGAAAACCCTCAACAAAGCCCGCCAATCCATGAGTGAATGAACCTGAATTAATGAGGTCTTCTAGTCTAGTGTTGGAAATTATTTCACAAAAAAAAGCGTTAAAGGTGTAGCTCTGCCCGCTCTCTCTCTCCCTCTCGTCTCCCTTTGAGTTTTCATAAAAATGAGACATCCACTATTTGAAAAACCAGACTGCTACTATTACGCACTGATTACTGGCATGAAGGTAACATGAGTCATCTAAAGACCTTTGCTTACAAAACAGCAAAGCTTTTGAGGTTATAATCATCAGCTAAATTAATTGAAAAATAGTTTTCGTTATCATCTTCTTGTATTTTACATTACGCACAAGGCATAACAGTAAATGAAAGAGACAGGTGAGACATCAAACCAAGTACAGAGTTTTTCCTTTCATATACCTCAGCCGATGCACACACACACACACACACACACACACACACACACACACACACACACACATTCACTTACTCACCCATTGTTCAACACTTACACACTCACATCCTCTGGGTTGAATGTAAATTTTGCCCTTCTAAAATGGGAAACCTTGAATAGTTGTCTATACTCTGTTATTAGTCTAATAATATCGGGAATCTAATAACTATTGGATAAAGTTTCACTGCACCCTTTACTTAACAGAAGTACAACAACAAATGCTGACTTTGTCTCTGTAATCCAGTATGTGCAGCTGACTCTCAAATCTTCTACATTTTCAGGATTTTTCCAAGCCGAAATCCAGCAATTATCCCCGACAAGTCTCTAAAAACGTCTCATTGTTTTGTGCAAATGTAATAAAATCCTGAACTTTTGACCATCTATTTGCACATTTTTTTTTTTTCTCTCTCTCTCTCTCTCCACAAAGCAAATTATATGTGCGATTGCTGAGGCGGTGATGATAGCGTTAGCGGTGTTGTGGTGCGGCATTAAGGATGCCGGTCACAGCCGGGCAAGCGGCCAGCTCCATCCCCGGCGCACAGCGTTGGAATCCTCACTCGGAGCTTGGCTTGCAGTGCCTGGCCTCCTGTCTGTAAATGTGTTAAACCTGCTTTCACTCGCCATGAATTTGTATAAATAATGTATATACATTTATCCGCAGACTCTAACAAGTGCAGCCTCAGGTGAAAATACTCAGAAATGCATGCTACGCGCATCCCCGAAGGTAGACACCAGCTCCAAGCCGACTAGCTCAAAAGATAACCAAACAGAGAGGAGGAAAAAAAAAAACCACACAAATGAATAAGTTGCCAAAAGCAACACAAAACACACACACTCAGACGCAGTTTTGCTCACACACACACACACACACACACACACACACACAACCAGATGCAGTGCTGTCAGTTTCTAAACGAGTTTTCCCTTCCGTCGCGCAAACAGCCCGAAGTTCTGTCTGCCAGTGCTGTGTGAAGCTTTTAAACTCTGGGACCACATCATACGTGTTTACCGAGAGGCGCTTGTACGTTTCCCTGCATTGTCAAAGCGCAGTCAAAGAGAAAAGGGACTGAGGGCGAAAGGGAAAAAAAAAAAAAAAAGCTTCTGGAAGTGTTCCAAGAGTGGAAGAAGAAGAAGAAGGTGCCACTGAACAAAGAGGGAGCTGGAGTAAGACAGCCGGGCGTTTGGAGCCTGGAGGAGAGACACACAGGCCCGAGCAGAGCCACAGCCAGGGCCCGAAAATTAACTTGTCTTCGCTGGATAAATCAATGAGGGTCACCCACGAGGCGATCACAGTCTTTGGTTTCACCTTTTCCCAAACTTTGTCCCTGCTGACCACCGTACGCTCTCTGACCGTCAGCAAATCAAATCAACAGCTCTGTATCAAACAGGCTGCTGATTGGCTGTTCTTTTCAACGGTAATTTTGAATTCTGTTGCACTTGATAAGTTACAAACTTGATCGACTGTATAAGTGAGTAAGCAAGTTTTAAATTAACACACAGTACCTGATTATATGAAACAGCATTGAAAACAAACAGGCAGGGTGACATATTTATATGAAAAACTTATATTAATTATTTTGGCTGGCAAAAAGTATTCTTGGCAGGTGAGACAAAAAGTTAATTTCATACACTGGCCATTTAAAGGAGGATAGGACTGTGACAGCAGCCACAGGTGTTACCCTCTGCCCCATCAGAAGATCAGATCTGGGGTTAAATATCATATATAAAGATTTTTCTGCTTGTTTTGGCTTTCTTATCTATCATCTTATTATACCCAGCAAGCATTTCACAGACAACGACATACAGGAGTTGGCCAAGTTCAACACCAATCCAAACAAGCACATCATTTCAGAATTCGATATTACGGCACCGTGAAAATTCATATTAAAACTGCTTTGGAAACTGTTTTGAACTGACATCAGAAAGATATTTAGGTCTTTATTTCACAAAACGATGCAGGTGACAGCTCCGGACGTCTCCACTTCTGTTTTGACGCTACATTTATACGGGTTTTAAACGTTGAAGCAGGCCGACGTAACATCTATCTATTATCATGTCCACAGTTATCCATGAAACACGTGAAACCGTTCTGTTAGCAGGTTGATTAAATGTGCATGTTTCTCTCTCTTCTATCCGGCCCAAACAAACCAGCAGAAAGCTTGTTCATTCGCTGCATTTACAATCCACAGGCCTTTTTCTCCTCCAGGTTCATTCTGCTGCAGTTTTGTAGACGGTCGATCAATTCCATAACACCGAAATCAAAGACGTGCCAAGACCACACATTTGTGCATACATTTTCAGACCTAGTCCACCGTCAATACGCTATGAATGTATAAAAACGGACTTGAAATAATCTCCATAGCCAGAGACATCGTCACGTTCACTCACCTGTTTCAATGTTAAAGCCGGTGGAAGCTCACAGATGCAGAGAGCGAGGAGGCTGAAAACAAACGGCACAACTCTTCAGAGAGGCAATTAGCCAAGTTTCTAATCACTTACGCCAAACAGTGACCGGGGGGCCCATTGTTTGGCAGCCTGATGGACAAACTTTAAAAATGTAAAGATCAAATTAATAGGCAAGCATTTTTAAATGGGAACACTCGCCATTGTTATGCAAAACCCTCAGTGCGGCATGCAAAACAAATACATTGAGGTTTGGAGATGGAATGGTCGAAGGCCGCTGCCGTTTCATTTCAAAGCATGCATTATACATCATTGCGCATAAAGAGGAAGCCTACAGCATTAAGATGTTTTTTTTCTATGATGATTATCCTTTATTAGTCATTAAAAAGAGAGAGAGAGACAGAAAAAATACAACTTTTAAGCACCTGAACCTCGCTGCCAGCATTCCATTAATTGCCTGCACAATGGGGAGAGCCTTTGGAGATTTTTCAATTTAAAAAAATGAGGAGTATGCATTCAGTCGTGCTCATGTTATACCGGCACTTAAATCCTACAGAGCTCACATAAAAAAGGACTCAAGGTTGCATCCGATTGAAAGCCCCCAACTACAGCCACTTCAGAAATCCATTTAGCGAGCGGGGGGCTAGAACATCTAATTCAAACACAGTCACCCTGTTAAAACGGTTGCGCCAACGTCTTTTAAAAAACACACACACACACACATACACACTCTTTTCTCCTGTGCTTGCTTGGCTCCATTGTAAGAGCGATGAACCTGGCGCGCGGAGGAGAACGCGAGACACAAAGACTTAATCTCGCCAGACCACAGCCAAGTGGCGAAGGTGAACGCTTGGCTGCACGTGGAATCTGACCTTTGCTTCGCCGAAAGGCAAAAAGAGCCGAGAGTGAAAGAGGCGCGGTTGCGGCGGGAGTAAGACGACAACCTGAATGTCACGACACCGCTCTTCAGTCCCCCCCCCCCCCCCCCCAACCCGCCACCCAACGCCCCGATTCAAGAAAGACAGATTTTGATGAATACCTCTCCAAATTTGAAAAAAAAAGGAAAAACACTTTCAAGGTCCCGCGATCACGGTCTCGAACAATATAAACATTCAATGTATGCAACAGGACAAAAAAAACACACGGTTAAAGGATTGTCAGTCACTGCGCTGTTGTTAGCCCTATGGATGCTTTAAGCCAACATGTAAAGAATTTCTCCTTGGAGGACATGCACAAGGCTGCGATGCTCCTTCCAACCCAGGAGTCTGTTTGGCAGGGAAATGCGGCTTTGTCAGTTCAGTTGACAACAGACAACTGACATGTTGATAAATCAACATTGGGAACGCACAAAAAGGTCAGTCCTCACCGTGCGCGGGGCAGTGGAAGAGGTAGCTGAGAGCCGCTCTATAAACACTCATGGACAAGTTACAGTTATGAGAAAGTTATGAGTTATGAGAAAAAAAAAAAGGTAAAAGTATGACTACATGCAGAGCGAGACAATAAGAAGTTTTGACAGGGAGGTGACATGCCGTACAAGCTCTAGACACCAAAGAGTACGTTTCTCCTTGAGAAAAAGTTTTGTGTAACCCTTTATTTTATCCAGGGAAGATTGCCTGGCAACACCCAGCTTCACATTCAGTTAGACTTCACAGTCTGAGCAGCTCCACTGCAGCACACTGAGGGTTAAGGGCCTTGCTCAAAGGAAACTTGATGGTAGTTGTTAAAGGATAAGTTCAACAATTTTGGGCCTATATATGATTTGTCTTTTACATACCTGCAGTACTAGGGCTGAAAGATATTGACAAAAAATGTAATTGCAATTGTTTGACAGAATATTGCAATTGCGATTTAAACTGCGATTCATATCATCACAAGTTTATCTTGTCATACATCTTTTAGAACTTTAGTCTTTTTTTTTTTAAAGACAAGTGATTTTTGTAAAAAACAAAACAAAAAACAATAGATGTCAATGTGCAGGATTTCCTGATGAAAGGTTTTCACCAATATTGCACTTGATTCAGGGACCAAAGATTACCTGCAGCTCTAAAGCACCTTGTTTAGAAATCCATTTTGGACACTCCTCTCTTTTAAGCAATTAATTGCAGCCTCTGCGATTTGGAAATTGCAGAAGGAAATTGCAGATTTTCTTTTGATTTTGCTCTACTTGGACCCACAGACAATATTGTCTCCAGAGTCAGCTGTGGGTTGAAACAGCGAGCTCCGTTGCCTCTTGCTGCTAACAATGAGCCCAAACTGTTCAAAATATCTCCAAAAAAGCCAGTCTGTGAAAACGATACAGAAACCGACTGTATCTCTATCCACGGCCTGGAAAGCAGCAGCACCGCACCGTTTCCACAGCGGATCGTCTTCTACCAAACTCTACTGTTTACAATCTGACCTGACCGTCCAGAACTAGATCACTCCACCAGGAACCCCCTTTCACCCCACAGCAGTCTGTGCTGCGGCAGAGAAAAATATTCCTGTGATTTCCTGATTAGTGAAAGTTGTGTAATGGAGGAACTGAGTCATGTCAACTCCCCTGTGGACAAACAGCGTTTTTGAAGATATTTTGACAAACCCCATTTGGACTCATTGTTAGCAGCAACAGGCCTAGCAACAGAGCTCACCGTCCATATAGTCCATATAGGTTGAATCACTATTGTGTATCAATCAGTAATAGAAAGTAGCAAAACGAACATTACAGTATTTGAATTAACATAATGCGGGTTATTACTGAATACTGAACTTCAGGTAATGATTTTTGTTTTCTAAATGGATTCTGTTCAATATAATATATTTTTAATATATTTTTCACATGACATGTCTCGCTCTCTCTCTCTCTCTCGCACATCTTTCTCCACAAACACACACACACAAACACACACACACACACACACATATCCATCCATACGCTACTGCCTGTATGGATTGGGGGGTGGGGGTGGGGATTGGGGGGTGGGGATGGGGTTGGGGGGGGGCTCAGATCCCATCAGATCTAACCAGCGCAGGCCTGGTCGGGGTCTCCTGGGTCCACCGGCGGCCTTGAGTTGAGACCTACTGATGGAAAGCTGAGGAAACAACATAGAACAGGAGAGCTGGATGGGCTTACACCACCAATCACACACATACCCCCACACACACACACACACACACTAGAGTATATAAAGCAGAACAAAAGTTACTTACATATCTATCTATCTATCTATCTATCTGGCTGTCTGCCTGTCTACATACAAAAATGTATTAAAATGAGTATAAATACACAGTCAAACAGACACTCGTTCTGACATGATGCCTTGCAAACACTGATGTCTCCAGTATGGAAATGAGAGGCATGCCAAGTGTCAAACAAAGGCAGCAAATGACTTGGGCAGCGCCGCTATTACTAAGAACTGAATGCCTTCCATCAAGGCCCTCCGACATTACCGCTACCTGCCTGAGGAGGTGAAAAACACACTTTTACAGACTGGCCTTAATGTAAGACTTTTATCGAGGTGTCTTTTCTCTGTCTTTAACTTTTATGTTTTGTGTTTACAATGCTGGGGTTTTGTTTTGACTGCAAAGTGCTATGTAAATGCTGATAAACAAATAAAGTTATAAATTCGAAATCATAAATCCAATACTGTATATCCTTGAGTGTGTAGCACTGCGTATATGTGACAAACAGAAAAGATTCAACTTCAATTTAGACTGTGTGTATGTGTGTGCGTGTGTGTGTGTGTGTGTGTGTGTCTCCATGTGTGCGCCTCTGCTCATGTGCTGTGAATATATATGAATATTTTCGCACGTGTCTGCACACGTACATCTGCCGGTCTACTGGTTAGATCAATACTAAAACCCTTAAGAGAGCTGAATCA
This sequence comes from Centroberyx affinis, assembly GCF_046629955.1. NCBI lineage: Eukaryota > Metazoa > Chordata > Actinopteri > Beryciformes > Berycidae > Centroberyx > Centroberyx affinis. Next base: position 12,455 of record NW_027281871.1, on the reverse strand, counting down.
AGCAAAAAAAAAAAAAAAAAAAAAATCCTTTCTTTTCATCCTTCCCTCCCTCCATGCCTCCTTTCTTTCCTTCTCTGATTCAGAGCGCCACAGACAATTTCTGGCAGGCCTTCAGACGCAAACAGCTGCTCTCAGATAGTTGCTACGATGGGAAACATCGCTTATTTTGTCTGCCGTCTCTCTCGAGGGACGCCACCAGTTTCTGTAAGCTACTGAGGAGTCATAAGAGCCTGGATGCTTTGCCAGCGGCAGCAGCGACACTGTAACGGAGGCTCCTGTAAATGAACATCACAGACCTACACAGAGCTATGAAAGAGAAGAGTAGGGGCCCCAGTGTAGATCCCTGGGGAACACCCCGTCAGCATCTGTTTGGGCCGGAACTCTGTTTTAGAGCGGACAGGAGTTAAAGTGTAACGGGGGAAAAGCTGCTTCTCATCACCTGCAGTGACGATTTTGTCAAGCTGCTGCTGATCTGTGACTAGTACTGAAAAAAGTCTCAGCAGGGACACAGAGAGACGAATTGCTCATTTTCTCTTTCACTCGTATTAACTCGTTAATCATGTGATCTTGAATTTTAGGATTTGTTATTATTTTTTTAACAGGGAGGCGTCCAGAGAGTACAGGCTCTGATTGGTCTCCAACCAATGTCTGGGCTGGACCCTGTTGGTCATCATTATAATCCCTGGTGCTGGCTGGTGAGGCAGCTGCTCCCCAATCCCTCCAGGCCTTGGTCCAGTCGTACATGGCAGACCATTCTATGTGTGCAAAACACACAGAACGGGCTGCCATGTAGGGCAGCACTATCAGCTGCCTGGATCTCCCTTCCCTAGGACGACCAGGTCATCACTCCTCCCGGACTCGATTCCCCACACTCTGAATGACAAGGGGAACAAGGGGCAGGGCAGATCACCGGGTGGAGAGCATCTGAGAGTCAGAGAGAGAGAAAGGGAAGTCCTGTATAACCTGAAGGTTAGAGAGGCCATTCGAATCCCTTGATCAAGCGTTTTCCCCTCCCTACAACTAATAAGCAAGGCACTGAACCCCTAAACTGGTCCAGTGGAGCTGCTCAGTGAGCTCAGCCAACAGTATTAGACTGTAGTCATACTTGTTCCCCAGGAGTGAATGTGTGAACATGTATAATGAGCAATGCTAGCCTAGAGTTTAGAGAAGCGGGCTTGTGACCAGAAGCTCGCCATGTCCAAACCCCCAGACAGGCTGGGAAAATATGGGTCATGGATAAACTGTCATGTAGAAACAACTGTGCTCAGACCGGTTGATGTGTTACCCTGCAGTCGAATGAAAAGAGTCCCACTCAATAGAAACAGTTTCACATAACGGATCACTTTATTCCCATCGCAGAGAAAACGTTTTTCGGCCTCCTGGCCTTCATCAGTGTCTGTGAACACGCTCCCTTTCCCAATGCTCTCAACAGCGACTGTTGAGCTGCCCTTGAGCAAGGCACTGAACCCCCAGCTGCTCAGTGGAGCTGCTCAGCAGCCCCAGTAGAAGACCGTTTGTACTGGGCAGCTCAGAGGAGGGAATGTGTGGCACTGTATGAATGTGAAGCAGGGTATTGCCCTTCTGTAAATGCTCCCATAAGCCTTTGCTCAGCTGGCCTGGTTAAATATGGCCTCATGTAGAGTTTGCATGGGAGAGACAGAGAATCAAAGAGAGAGGGAAAGAATAGGCCAAAAAAAAGGCAAGACAGAACAAAGAGCAGACAATGTTTGTACATCAGTCTAATTAAGGTTTTACTAAACAATATTAATGATGTACGTATTTCCAAACACAACACACACACAAAACCAAGCAGACATAATGCAAGTCACACCTCTATCGACTCCACCTCCAGCGACCGATTCAAGATTGACGGCGAGCGCGCGGTCTTCTAATAGAGCTCAGGCTGACTGACATTTGACAAGTTCTCTCGCTGGGAGTGCATACCGGAGACTAACACCTCACAACTGTATATCAAGCGCTGCTCGGAGTCTAATGTGAGGTGAGTGAGGTAAGGCTGCGAGGAGTCGAGAGTTGGCCCGAGGCTGAACGCCCAAGCACAGCGCGGCGATTGGATCGATATCGGCTGAGCCGCGGACGAGCCGGGGGTGGGGGGGTGGGGGGGCAGCGGAGGGCCGGCGCTCGGGCTTCTGGATGGACCCGGGTCGGTCATCCATGTACACACACATACAGTATTTACTGATTCCTACAGTGGCAGTCGTTGTAGAAGTCCGCCTTCGTGCATTCACCCTGCACCTTTCCTGCTTTAGGGGTGCAGACAATCATCTCTTGAATTTGATACACATTAGAACCAACTACAATGTTTCTCGAACGATTCTTCTTACGGATGGAGAAAAAGTACCGCGACAGTTAAACCAAGCACATAGTAAAAAGAGGGACTTCTCCAGTGGTTACATCTGTATAAATGTCTGTGAGTTTTATTAAAAAATAAGATATCTACGATTTGAAAAAGCAACACCTACTCTTACACAACGACTGGTGCAAAATTAAGACAAGTAATGGTACTTGTCTTAATAGTAGGTAATTTAAGGCTTTGGTGGCAAAATAATAACACTTTGACAGACAGCATCCTCTATTTTATACATACTGAATTGATGAATGCAATAAATCTCTTGTCTAGAATTGGCATATGGCCTTTTGGAATAGAACTCATGTATTTTCATTTCACTCCGAATCCAAAGTCAAAAAAAGCACAAAATAAGGATACATGTAAATATAAGCACATGCAGCCAACAGTTAAATTCTTGCTTCGTAATATCAAGGGGTTGCATTTGACCGATATTTCCATCTTGTCTTACTAGTCGAGGGGCGCGCCACGCCGCACGTAGCCAAATCACACACAGCCATCCACAACTGATATAAACGTCAGTTGGAATTTGTAAAAACTCATAAATAATGGATGCTCCATGTAGGCAGGGGAGCATCTTCAATGAGCCCAGAGTGCCGAGCGTGCTTTCTCATCTCCAAACCGGGGAGCCGTCCTAATGACTGCGCCCGGAGACCTGGGGGTCTCTATCAGCACCCCCGTTCCCCCCAAACCCCACTGTCGGACCCCTGTAAGCCCCCCCCCTGCCCCGCCAAGCCCCTCCACGCTCCCAACCAGCACATATTGTACAGAGGGGAACATGAGCTTTTAAATTAAACATTCACAGCAGCGGCCGCGGCCTGTTTTAGGCAAATCAGCAGAAAATAAAACAAACAAGGCGCCTCAGGAAGATCCGAGCGTGTGCAATTGAGACATTTTTTTTGGGAGGGGGGTGGGGGGGGGGGGGGGGTCTCTAAAGTCTTGTGGAGAGCAGAAAACGCAAATAATGTCACAAGAGAGTGTTTGCTTTGTGGATATCTCTCTTTTTTTTGGGGTGGAGAATGGAGAGAGAAAGACAAAGTGCTTTGCGGTTATCTCTGTTTTGGTGTGTTGAAAGAAGGAGAAATAAAAACAGACAGTGAGAGAGAGTGTTTATTTTGTGGATATCTCTCTTTTGATGCGTTAAGAGGGCAGTGAGAGAGAGGGGAAAATAAAGAAAAAAGAAAAAAAGAAAAAAAAGAAAGAGAGGGAGTGTTTTGTGGGTATCTCTGTTTTGGCGAGGGACAGAGAGAGAGAGAGGGAGAAATAAAGAGAAAGGGAGAAGTGAAGGGAGAGGAAGAGATTTTGTCGGGAGTGATGACGCCGGGCTCCACGGCACCCGGTGTCACCTCTGGATGAGGCAGGGACCACTATCTCCCTCTCCTGACCCGCATTCAGACATAAACAGGAAGTCGCCTACAGGAAGGGAGGAAGTCATATTTTTTTTTACGGGGCAGGGACGGCATTGTGCGAGAGCCGCGGTTTCAATGCGCGCGTTGAGATTTACTCAGCGTGTTCGAGCCATGAGTCGAGACATCGAACGCGACCCGAAAAGAAGAATGGCAGAGGGAGCCGTTCTGTTTGTGTTGTGAATGAAAACTGCGGTCATTGTCTTTTCCTGTCACCAGCAAAAAAGGCCGTCTTCCTGCTCCCGCCACAGATAAAACCTTTTTTTGTCTCTTTGTCTTTGTTCTTGGATGTGGATCAAAGCGGCGTTTCCAGGCTCGGGGCTTGTGATGTGTCAGGGGCGGCGATTTATACGGCGCTCGCATCCTACGATACTCATCACATCTGCAAGTGCAAGGCTATAAATCAGTTCAGCAGGCCGCATGGCAGTATGAATGTTTGTATGTGTGTATTGTGGCTGGAAAGGCAACACATGCTACTTCTGAAGAAAACGTATTCTCTGTTGTCAAAAAGAGAAAATTGCACAGTTGCCCTAAATGCCGTCTCAAGCTTCTACACTCACCGTTATTTATTTCACTCATCAGTGCAATACCTTAGAGACGCATAGACAGCCACACACACACACACACACACACGCACACACACAAAGAGGCCTGATCGATTTCTCTGTCTGCCAGGAGGGTGGTAAAACTGAGCCGGGGGGGGGGGTGGGGGGGTCAGCCCAGGGCCCTAGAGGAAGTGATTTAATGTCCAAAAAGATGTGCGCTTGTTTTTCGCTCCGTCTCTTTCCTGTTGTGTTCTGATAGGGACTTCCTCTCCCCAGTGGGGGTGGATACGGGTGTCATCCGTCCCATCCCACCCACCCATCCTATCCACCCACCCACCCACCCACTCGCTCCGACCCGTCCGCCCACGGCACGCGGAAATGTCATTCTGCTGCCATGCCTTTCCCCCCGAAAAACTCATCGAACTCACTGGACATCAGCACAAACGGTCACGAAGAGAGAGAGAGAGTGTGTGTATGAGTGTGTGTGTGTGTGTGTGTGTGTGCGTGTGCGTGTAGCTGGGCAGGGTGTGGTGGGTGCCAGAGGTTAACATGACATTTTACATTTTAGGTATTTGGCTGAGGCGCTTGTGCACAGTGACTTGGGATGAGTGCAACAGTAGAATAAGTTTCAATTTCTAG